>NC_079389.1:7515470-7815470 GCF_029220125.1 Pseudoliparis swirei | reverse complement strand
GACCCAGACCTCGATGATCCATCAGGCAGATAGGATCTATGCCGTCTCATAGGGTCCGATGACCCCATGAGACGTGAAGTCAAAAGGACTCCGGGGAGAAAGCAGAGTTAGTAACGTGTGATTGAGAGATGAAAATGCATACATAAGGAGAGAGAAAAGAGGAGATAGGTGCTCAGTGCATCCTAAAACGTCCCCCAGCAGCTATAAGCCTATAGCAGCATCTCAAGGGGCTGGACCAGGTGAACCTGATTCAGCCCTAACTATAAGCTCTGTCAAAGAGGAAGGTCTTAAGTCGACTCTTAAACGAGGTGACTGTGTCTGCCTCCCGGACTGAAATTGGAAGCTGGTTCCATAAAAGAGGAGCTTGATAACTAAAGGCTCTGGCTCCCATTCTACTTTTTAAGACTCTAGGGGGGTTCTTGGGAAGTTGTTCAGCTGATCATGAAGGCAATCATCATTTGTGTTGAACAATATGAGCTACATTTAACAAAGAAATCATCAACTTTTGTGTTTCCCCTTGGAAGTGTGACTGCAGAACAAGAATCTGAAACCAAAGACTATTTTCCGAGCAATACAAAAAGCCCACATTAACGTTTTTTCTGACATCCTTTAATTGGTAGGTGGATGTGAGCTCCCGGAGCCGCACTTATGCCTCTGAGAAATGACATAATGGGAATTCTGATGATAATCTGTTTGGAGTGTACTCCAAACCTCGCCACCACCAAGTAAGTGGATCAAAGGCAAAGCCGTCCCCTTATCGCCACTTCCCCTGTCTGTTTGGTGGACCCTGCATCTGATGAATCCTTATCGTGTCCATACAGTGCTGGTTCACATGTCATGCTATCTTACAGGTCCCTTCCTAAGGGCCCCCACAGGAAGAGTCTGTTCCCAGGGCACGACATGCCAAGAATCTCAACGGCATACGGTGAGGAAACATGTGGCGTGGTCAAGAGGCGACTGTGGGCATGGTCTGTTCAATGTCTCTATTCATTCTAAGGGTCTCATTAAGCTATGCAAGTGAGAGCCAAATTAGATGAATCAAAAGGTTTGATTTTAAGTTTGTTGGATGTTTTCTGGTTCAGGAAGTGCCCCACTAAAGCTATGGATGCTGTGAATCCATGCTAAATCAGAATAATAATAAAAAGACACAGCCGCAGTTACCCTAACACTGATAAAGTCAAATAACAAGATTACCAAAAGCAGCATCATTATATACACAGTGTCCTTGAACAATATGCATCGTTGTTAATATTAACTCTGAAGTTTGTGTGACTTTTAAAGTGTGTGTATTGAATCAATTAATAACACTGAGTGGGAGATATCTTCTAAATTTGGAAAATTATATATTTGGATTTAAAATACAGTTTGAGATGTCTTGTTATTGGATGATCGGATACAGATTACCATTAATATAACTGCTGTAAAGCATAGAATATTGAATGTATGTCTTGAGGGCCTTTATATATATATATATATATATATATATATATATATATATATATATATATATATATATAAAAGGACCCACACGACAACAATTCAATATTGATGAAAACTTTTCATATATATATATAATTTAATTTATGTTTATATTAACTGGAGTGCATGAAAAGTCTATTTCACAGCAGGAGGACTGACGCGCGCACACGGTGCCACACCCGCGCATAAACAGGTTTACTGGCTTTTGAGGTCTCGGTGCCGCCTTGTTATTTGTTTTGGTCTTTTGGCGGGGAGATTAGCATACAGTGCTCTGCTATTAAAATCATATGAAGAGGAAGTAGTGAGTCACAGCATGTGGGAGGTGGAGGGGGTGTCCAGGGACTCCACAGTCAGCGAGCGGTTCATAATCTCCAGCATGGTGACGCGCTGGTGACTTGACGCTGCTGTTCGCAGCGGAGATATGCATCTCTGTTACAGTTCTTTAATCACAAGCTGACCAGCTGGAGGGGACATGTCGGCTCAGGGCTTGTTGAGCAGTGTGTTCTCATGCTCGCTGAGCCCCAAAACTCTCTCCAAACGGAGACTAAGACACACCAAGAGTTTGGACCCGGCGTTGATGAGCCATGACGGCTTCTACGGCGAGGAGACGTCGGTTCAGGTCAGTGGCCCGATCGCTTCACGGTGGTTTAAAAAAAATGTCAAGACAGCATCTATACTTTTGAACATATAGGAAACATCTGGACTCTTGGAGCTGAGATATGACATCGGGTCTGAGGCAGTGGTGTTGAGGGTTATACGTTATTGGAGTTCAATGATTTTGATGATAGGCCTACGTGTCATTAATAATGAGGGGAATTGAGTGATGCGATTCAGATTTCTAACTTCCATCACTTTTGCAAAGCAATTGCATGTCCTAAATGCATATAGGAAGTGCAACACATAGAGCTGAAGAGCAAAGACAACTTGAGTTCAGCGTGGTCTGCAACCAGATTCCGGAAGTGGCTGGAATTCCCTTAGGATGATGTAGCCATTTACAGGAGTTTACAGGGATTGTCGTTCATTCCCTTTGATCTCAAATGAACACATTTTGAAACTTTTGTAATGTATTTTTAGTAGGCCTACATGCAAATGTTTTGTCAAAATAGAAATAAATCAAAGGGAGCATGTTTTTTCCACAGTATTGAAACATAACTAAGTCCATGACTAGTCTACAAACATATAGTCTTTATGTGTGCATTGGTGACATAACAACTCGACTCATTCCTTTTGGTGAAATGGCAGCTGCAGCTTGCGCCAACTTGCTTAAGTTGGAAGTGGTGTGACTGGAAAGACTTGTCACATTTGGCAAGACGCAACTCAAAGAAGCTTATTTTCGACATCATAAAGAAAACTTTAAGGTGGGGTTCTGGAAAAAGGATCCTTTGATTTATTAATTCTCTGTACAGTGACGTGTCAATCCTGACAATTGTGCAAACATGACAAACAGCTATATGACAGAGCTGTGCGTTGTGAATATGTGCATTCACTTCTGGACCATTATATAATCCCTAATGAGCCGGAAAACACTCATTGCACCTCGACAGAACAGTTTCCTGTTTCCATTTAAAGTGACGCTTTTACTGGCCTTTTATTGTTCAAAAATGTAAAGAAATAACTTTATAAATGTATTGATAATATTTATTTATTAGTTGCCTCAGAGATGAATTGACAACAATCAACAGCAGTGCAGTAAATGCAAAGTATATTATCGTTGCCTTTCTTTATTACCAAAGGAAACAAATCCCCTAATTGTTAATTAATCATTATGCTTGGATATATAATAAGAATACTGTCCATGATGTTTGTCTCCATTAGGATGTGCCTTACTATTTAATTATCAGCAAAGAGAGGGGAATTGTTTTAACATATATTTAAAATATATTACAGTGGCCATTTGCATCTTTTTTATTGTTAAGGATAAATAGTTTTAGATTTACAGTACTTCTCCCTCGTCTCCTATGTTCATAATTTGAGCCAATCTGTTCTGCTGTGCTTCGGTTGGTGCTCATGGGAACGCCGTGTGTTTAGTATAATGGAAATGTATGACAGACTTGACATTATAATAGGCTTGTAATGAATACCAGGTATCTGGTGGCTCTTACAGTCATCAACAAGAACTCAAATCCTACAGCCAGAGCCCTTAACAATGTAATCACAGTAAATCTGTAAGAAGATGATTCATATTGGAGACAGCTCTGTGTCAGAGAGGATATATAATGTGATTTATGACTTTGGAGAGTGCTTGTGTGCACTACTATGCTCAGAGAGCTGCTCTAGATCCAGGTTTTTGCAAAGCATTGTTCAAGTGGTAAATGTTACCTCCACTGTGGATAACAACCCCAGACGACACATAATGTTTTACCACTAATATTGTACAATGTGTTTGTGGACAGTAGAGCTCTACTACTGTATTTCTAGAAGTCCAACAAGCCAGTTGGAAGAACTCCAGCCAGATAAGCTGAGGTCTGAGATGTGAGGTGTGAGATCCTTCCCGACTCACATGACCAAGCTGTCGGCTTAAACCGGCAGTGAGGAAGTGACCTCACTTCAAGTCCGTAATGAAAATCACATTTTCTGGGTGTGCAAATATCCAGCCAGCAGTTCATTCAGGGACAATAGTATCTATGATACAGTCACAACAGCATAAATGAAGTCAGCATGACAATGTTTCTCCCTTTGCAAAAAGCTCTGCTGCATCTCTGCCCAATAACAGCCCAGCTCTCCACAAGTCTCCTTTTATGAGTTGTACTATTATATATCTTGTATAACTCAGACTGTCCAGGCCTCTTATAAAAAAGAACATGTTACAGTACTAGTTTGTTGAATGTGATTCTTTGTATATGTATTTTTTCTTGGCAAAGAGTAAAACCAGTGGTTATGTATAAGACATACCTGGTGTAACGGCATGCTGAAGATGAGTCTGTAATCAATGGAAATACATCATAGATGTGTTGGGTCATAGTGTTTCCTGATGAAAGTAGATGCTCTTTTATATGTCTGGGATGGGTATGATTAAAATAGCCTTGTGTAGCATGCTATTGGCATAAAAGCACATCCTCTTCCCTGTTTAAAAAGCAGTGTCCGATTGGTATTTTTGATCTATGGTACAAGGGACGTTCTATTTTCCATAGGTTGAACATCACTGTGCTCTATTAGAAGTGTACTCACTTGGGGTCTCGGTAGCCTGAGCTGAGATGGAAAGCAGAGACATCTGGTTTACATGAAGAAAGCTTCAACTCTTATTTCTCACAGTAGAGCAGCATGACTTGAGCCTTGGCTACGGTCCCTCAGGCACATACTTCTTCCCACAGGAGACTGTCCGTTTGCATGGCATGGAAACAAACCTGCTGGCTTTACACAGAAGCCCCACAGCATCTACCTTGTGTCTGATAAGAGGGCAAATAAACAGTGAGTTAGATGTAAACATAGATGGTAAGTCATTGCTTCACGTCAATTAAATTAAATTAAATGGTGACAGGTCTTTATGAACAGCTTCGTGTCAACGTTGGGGTATTCCCAGTCTCAGTAGCAAGATACCTGCACTGAATAATATAATTGAGTTTACATGAGAATCCATGCGTCAGAAGGTGTTGGCATATAGTGCATAAAACACTTAGTTTGGGTATTCCAGGTGCCATATAGGCTGAGAGAATAAAGGGGTATGAGTTCAGTTATGAGACAATGAGTCTGTCTTTACTCTTCCCCAGTTCCCCTCTGTGCTTTACATTCAACAATGCAGTTGGTCATGAAATAAGATGGATGTGTCAACATTGTTTTAATTAAATGGACATGTTGTATTGTGGGAGAAGAGGCAGACGCAGTTTTATGAGATTAGATCATCATGCACTGTAGAATTTATCTTGAATTGTTTTGGATGCCTTTCATGATCATGACATAAGGCCTGACTGCCCCACTGCAAGTTAATTACTGTGTAATATGGCTGGAGGAGCCCTTCTCTGAGCCACATAAATGCCTAGCATTGGTCACGGTCATGTTTAGGATTCATTTATGCTGATTTTGAGTTTCATTTTGCGCTTTTATTGGACTGAATATGAGACCTTGTGAGATATTGTAAAATATTGCCTTTTGGTTAAATCCCTTTTGTAAAAACATAACTTATTAACTGTCATTCAATGTCCTTTTCTTTGCAGATGAAATCTTCTCTGTGGAAAAAAGTGATTTTGAAAGGACCCCGGGCAATATGTAATATAATCTTCATTCATTTGATATAAAGCACAACCCTTCAGAGAAATGACTTTGTAAGTCACTCTAAATAGTGAGAACAGATATGCAACAAACAAAATGTTTCCATTTGCTCAGGTATGTCTTAGGAAGCCGGTAAATTACAGGAAGGTATGAAGCTTTAGTTTAGAGGGAGCCATGTATTATCCTGTTGCAGTAATGTAGTGACCAAATAAAGGAATGACAATTATTACGGTTTAACAGCAGGTAGTATCTAAATATGTGTGCACTCATCTTGTATCAAGAACAATTCTAACGGACATTTGTAAGTTTTATCAAATGTCAATTCATTTTGCACTGTTGCTACTGATGTAGAGGAAGAGAAATTGTGCTCTGAGAACGGTGCATGAGAGCGGGCCTGCAGAAGAAATAGAGAACGTCTCTGTTATAAAGCCATGTGAATCTGAAAGGAAATTAATTTAGTTAAATGCAAGAGGAAACATATTTCATTTTAAATCCAACTTATTTTCAGAAAATGTTAGATTTGGAGACTCAGGCACGATGCTGAACGTAGGGCTGCTACAAATATGTCTGTCGGTATGTTCTCAAGCATTGTACTTTCAGTAGCACAGAGAAACACTGGAAACACTAACACGGAAGCTTTCAATTGAAAACCCACGCTAGTGAGCTCACCAATGCTTCAAGGGAAATATTTTAAAGGAAAATGTGATTTTCAAAAAAATTTACCTATAGAATTTAAATGATGTTTTCTCTCCTAATTGCTAAACTATTTATAGTCGACAGCATGTGTATTTAATCCCATCTTCAGGTTATAAGCAGCTGCTGGTCTGCTCGCAATATATGATACGATAATATTAGCTCCAAGTCAGCCCCCGACCGAGCTGCTATGCAAGAGGGTTCTCATGCGCTCTAGAGATGTATTCAAACTAATGTAAATACATGAAGGATTTAGAATATCTGTTGAGTTTGATTTGTATCCTGTATCAAAATTATACGCATTTAGCGTTTACAATATGTGAATTGGATTCCTCTCAAAGAGCGACACAGAGGGTATACGATATCTGTATCTAAATGTCTCAAACATTACACTATTAGTAGACTAATATTAGGTTATAGGTGACGTTCTTCATTAATTGAGATGTTAATATTGAGCTTTTTTTGTTTTGGGAAGCCTAAAGAGTTTTTAAAGTGAATGGATTTCCCCAGCCAAAATCGCCTTCAAAAAGCTTTGTGTCCGTTGAACATGCTACTTCCTGTTTATCATCACCATGCAGAGTATTAACAACCTCATTCCAGCACTCCAGGCTGTAAAAGACAGTCAACGCTTCCCCAGAGCCCAATAGAAGAGACATGTCCAATCGCTTGTACAATTTTCCTCAGTCTCAAACATCATTTAGAGGAAATCAATAATGTAGTCATTTTTTGCAGGCTACAGTTGTTCTAAAACATCAACCAAAATGAGAAAACTCAATCTCCTCATGGAGAGACGACTGCTGTTATAGTTGTGGTCTCCCGTAGCGACATCAATTAATCTGCTGCCGTCGCTGTCTGACTATAACAAATGGTCCACTTGCACAGGTGTTTTCACTTAGGCCGCCTGATTAGGCCTCCTCTCAGGACACATCAGGTGGTAGGCTGGGCCTAATTGGCGTCTCCCTCACCGTCTTGCTGCACCAACCGAGGCACCGAAATGTAATACAGACATTGATTTAATTTTTACACCTATGACATCCAAATGTGACGTCAAAATATATTTCATGAAAAATCCCTATTGATTATTTTTGGTAGATAGTCTTTTTTTTATTTTTATGTACGCAGAAGACATTTTGACATGTCACAGTAGAAATCCATTCATGCTGGCTCACTGTCACACTGACTTACGAAGAACCTTACATTCACAGCCATTGTTACTCTGAGTAACACCTGTGTGTTAACCATGAAGTCATAATGATTGCTGTGATCTTTAACTTGATGAGAGAGGTCTGATCCAACTGAACCACTCAAAGAATTGAGTGTGCAGGGCCTATAATTTATGTAGAGCTAGAACATGTTTGGATGTGTTGTAACACTGTTATCAATATTTTAGAGTGAGAAAAACAATAACTGACATTTTACAGTTGAATAAATAACCTTCTCAGTGCTCTCTGAGATTAACTACATAGCTCATATATTTGGCAGTTCGTTACTGACATCCCTTATTACTTATGTTATGACATATATTCAGACATAGATACATATATCTGTAATAAGCTCAACTATTACCAAAGTCTGGTGGATTTAGCAACCCAGCATGGCTCTTATTTTATCAGCAGGTGTACCTCGAGTTAACTGTGCTTCTGTATGACATTACAAATTCAGAGTTTTCTCCCTTTTTCTACTTTCTTGCTTTATTATGATTTATTTCCACAAGTGTGTTACAATAAAGTATGACAGTTATAGAGTACAGTATAATCATATTAGCTAGTCCAGTCTGTCTTACTTGCTGTTTTCGCGCCTTTGACTTTATTGAGCTCATGGGTATTGTAGTGTTCAGAAAGATTGAAAGCCACATTTTTTTTGCAGACTGCATTGAGCGATGATTAAATATGTCACAGTAGCTCCTTAAATACTCTGTTACGTCCCATATACATTTCTGTGCTGCTCCCAGTCAATACATTTGATATTAGCGTGACCGTGAACCATGTTTAACTTCAGCATACTTACAGGCAATGCTGCTGCTTATCTCCAGAGGGGTTTCTTTTGTTAACTTGTGCCCCGACAGTGACCCGCTGCTGCGGCCCCTCCCAGCCCATTAAGCAGAGGTCATGTTATTCACCGGGACTGCGCCGGTCCCTGTGACGTCAGCAAGTCGCTGGACTTGGTGCACTTGTAACTCATGCGGACTTATGCGAGGTCAAATGGCGTCGGTGGATCTGGAGTCCGGTGGTGGTCGACACGGTTGAGGGAGGGGTGACACCTCGACTCCCTGCAATGGGAGACCGACCCTTCAATGACACAGCACCTGTCTCGTGAGTAAACGCTTTCGTCAGCGTTAAGCGTGTGCACGAGTTTAGAAAAGTGGAGGAAACTGTTACAAAGATAGTAGACAGGGCAGGAATCAAAGGTTTAAGCCCCTACATTAAAAGTGCTGTGATAGGAATGGGTATATTTCTATTTTTCAGGTCATTAGGATAGTAGGCTCCTCACATTGACTGGGTGTTATAGTGTTACTGCATTATGATCTCTATCTCTTCCATCCACCACTCCTCATGTACAGTATGTGACATATTTATAGTTGTTTTATTATTAGCTCGGTCCTAGAAGGACCCTTTGTTCATGCTTTGCTGGTGGTCATTATTAACTGATTGCTGTCGACGTTGCCTTGAAAGCAAAAGGGGAAAAAGGCTCAAATGTATCGTGGATTTCTCTGTACATAGAGTACATTTATGGATGTTTACCTTTTTTAAGAATAGCAGGATGTGACTAATTGAATGGGTTTGTGTGTTTGTGCTG
The DNA here is from genome assembly GCF_029220125.1 of Pseudoliparis swirei. Classification (NCBI taxonomy): domain Eukaryota; kingdom Metazoa; phylum Chordata; class Actinopteri; order Perciformes; family Liparidae; genus Pseudoliparis; species Pseudoliparis swirei. The sequence continues at coordinate 7,806,296 of NC_079389.1, read as the reverse complement.
GTCGTTTCCAAGCTTCCAAGGACACCCCAATGTAATTGTGGTTACGTCAATGCTGTTACAGTCGGGAAAAAAGAGAGGAGTATGGGTCAACTGTCAGCCATTGAGTACAGTTCTAGTGATACATCATTTCCTGTCGAACTCAAGAGTTTAGGGGCTCTTGTGGAAAAGTCTTCCCACTGTGCCGCCATTGAATGGCTTGCTGAGTGCTGAGGAATACCCATCACCTCACTGGATCCACTTCAAGTGTGATCGAGTGTAATCTGAGTTCTCAATCTTGCCATATTGTATGAACTACCTTGCACGTTTCCTCTCATTGTATTCCAGGGAGCACGAACAAAAGCATTGTGTTACAACAAGGTCTTGAATTAAAGTTTGGATACTGCACAGCCACAAAAGTGTGCTCGCTGTGGATTCACTTGCACAGCAGAGTGTTGAGATACATTGCAAGTTGATATATTTCAATAAGTATGTTTACTTTATTGTACTTTGTTGTTACAGTCTAACTGAATGTTGAATACAAATCATTTTAGGTCATAAAGCACTAGCTTCATCATTGACCGTTGTATTTGTGAGCTCAGTGCGATAAGAAACAATAGCTTCATCCAGCTTTGACAGTGACTGATTCTGTAACAACTTGGAGCAGCTGTTTGGGACCGACTTTCTTCCACTGTGGCAAATATAGAAAACGTATCAACGGTTGTGTAAAAAGCCACCCACAAGTAAATATTTATATTTAGGATTATTATGTGCTACTTTCACTTATTTCATTTCACAGACGCTTTTATCCAAAGTGACTTACAATAATGTTACATTCATACACCGTAGACACAGCTACAGGGAGGAGTTTAGGGTTAAGTGTCTTGCTAAAGGACACATTGACTAAGACGGGGATTGAACCGCCAACCCCGTGATTGAAAGACGGACCTGCTAACCACTGACCCACAGTCAGCCAAATGTTCCATCTTCGGACAATTATAATAAGATAACTGGAGAAATGAGTTTAAATGTTGTACTGAAGCGATGAACTCAAACCTCTGATTATAGAATAGCCAAAGAGGTATTGCATCAAACTGCAGTAGGCCACACCAGTGTTTACCAAACTTTAATTCTGGGGACCTACTTTTTAAAAAGGATGACTCATCGTGACCCAGTTCACAATCGGCCGTATCCATAAATTATGAGAAGAGCACATTTGTGTGCAAATGAATGTTCCTGACCATTTTTACTGACATTTCCAGGTCACCATATTGAATACATAAACGTTTCAAAGAGATATACACTTGACGAATTGCACCTTTGTTTTATGCATCATGTGATGTTGAAAACAAACATATTACAATTATCAGAACAATACAAACATTCAGACTCCCTCATGAGGCTCAGAGGTGTGCTGCAGATATAAAAGTCAATGGAATGATTTGGTGACCCGAATTAAATCTCCTGCGACCCACTTGTTGTTTCCGACGCTGTCTCTGGGAATAACTTATTGAAGGGAGAGCAACAGAGGAGGATCCCTCTCCCCAGATGTACAGAAGCAATAGATGTCATGTGTACAGAATGAAGCATTACAGAGTTACATAAACACATTCAATGAATATGACAGAATGTATGAATAATTCGTAGTAGGCATGGACCATGATCCAGACCTCCGTGATCCATGAAGAAGGTAGAGGGCGGGGCACATCAGCAGGGCCATGGCAGGGTCATGAATGTATGTGTACTAGAACATAGTATGCTGTAGCACAGCCTAATTCTCATTTAATGTGTTTGAGCCACTTAAGTGTAAGCCTTATCCTGATAACGAGTTACTAAGCCTCTTTGGAACATGGCTCATATGATTGGCTTGACCGTACTGGGTCAAAGAACGGTAATCTCCAGCATGGAGATGCACAAAGGGTGAGGATTTAAGTTAAATTATTTGCCCTCGTCCTTACCACAGTACTACATCTTCAGAATGACTTACTTGCAGCAATGTTTACGAATAAAGTGTGTGTTTAAAAAAAAAATGAAAATGTCTTTGTTATAGATTGATGATAAATATCCATAAATCATTGGCTATTATCTGCAGGGTCACACACTTTATTGAGTGGAGGAGGGATACAAAGATGAGGTATTTAACATTTAGGAGCTGATGATATAGTATTTGCATTATTAATAAGCATGTTTTTGCCACTTGTAAAATAAGATAATTTACAAAATCAGTTGTCTTGTTCCTTTCTCTGATAAGACTTGCTCTGTCTTGCCTTATTCTGGGACACAGAAGTTCTGCCAGACAGTGTTGCTGATGCCGACATCTTGCAGTCCTCGCGTCTACAATCAGAAGGAAACAAACATGTCTGTGTTAGTTTTTGATAGAAATAAAAAAGTACAGCACAAATGCTGTATTCTAACATCAAGGAGATCATATCTTTAAAACATATCTGAAATCCTTTAAGTGTTAGCTGTCAGTTTTTGTGATTGGAAACCTATTTATGTTGTCAGAACCTTCAGCTGCAATTCATCAGTTCATACAAAGTGATGGACTGTATGGGATTGCTCATGAATGTAGAAGGTGACAGCAATGATTGATGTGTATCTGTGTGTGTGTGTGTGTGTGTGTGTGTGTGTGTGTGTTTCTTCAGGGTGACTTTACCTGGAACAGCGTGTCAGGACGTAACGTTGGCCTGAAGCCCGTCCCTTTGCACAGCCTCTCAGAGTTGGAGAGGGTTCATCTCCAAGACGTGGCCTTCAGACGGATGCTTCGGAATCGCGACCCGGGCTACCACATCACCATGCCTAAATGTATTGAAATAACCACCCACACTTATAGCCTTAGTCACATAACTAGTCTATTTGACATTCAAAGAATGATTTCCTTTTTGTGTAAGTGTGTCATGCTACCTTAATAGATTTCATGGTGTGAGACTGTCGGCCTTAAACATACTGTAATGACCTATGCAATCTCAGGCTACTGTAAACACGGTTATGTATGTTGTAAGTGTTAGTTTCTTTTATTAGATTCTATATTTTCTTCACATCTAACACAAATTACATTGTCAAAAAAAGAGAATGTTTTGAAATGTATGATATTATTGTCTGTAGTAAAGCTGTCCTACACCTGTAAATGGGTGATGAATGAAGGTTCAAACTCCACCTCTCCACCATTTATGAAATGTCAAGTGGAGCGAGCAAGAGCACGGGTAATAATGACCTGTTGTTGTTTTTAACTGTGACACCTCTGCTTCTTTTCAGATGGCCACAAGCACAAGAAGTTACTCAGGCGGAAGTTGGATTCATTATCTAAAGAGAAGAGTAAAGACAAAGGTAATGTGTGATTTACTGGAAACACTCAATACTGTAAGGGGAATGTTACTGCTCTCCATTGGGACTTTTATTGAGATAAAAATGGCTTACACACTCAGTTCTATTATTGTTAGTCTGTCCAACCCGGTGAAGATAAAGCGTTCTGTCTGAATCCTGTCACTTTATTCCCCTCCACTTTCTAATCTCGTCTGCCGAGCCAGACGCATGAAAACATACTCTTTCATCCCTTTGGCTGAAGCGGTATCGACTCAATGAAGCAGACATTCCCAGCTGCTGAGTGATCAGAATCTACAGAACGGTGAGGGAGTCTCAGAGGGAGCTACTCCCCCGCCCGCTGGCAGCAAAGGGATGTTCTCTGTCAGCTCGGCAGTCGAAGGAAATAACAAAAACAATCTTAAGTGGTGGTTCATTCATTACACCACCAGCCCCCTCTTTTCTCTTTTCCCCTTGTGTTTACAAAAGCACTCCAGAAAGTATGCGCTCTCTTTTTTCCCCCCTTTATTTGCCGACATTAAAATATAAATGGCGGCCTGTATTTGAAAAGGTCAGCTTTGAATATAAAGAATGAACGCAAAGACAATTTAGTGGTGCTGTGAACAGAAAATCAAAGCTCCAAAAGGTTAACATATAGAATGCGCTGACATGACTGGCACATCTTTTAATCTGATTCGACATCTCCCAGTTGACTTGGGGCCAAACCAGATGAACTTTAAATCTCCCTGTGTTTCCCCTTCTCCTCACACAGACACGATGCCCCAGGCGTTTGGCATACCGCTGTCGCAGGTCATATCCAACGACCGCACACACAAGCAGCGGCACGACCCCCCGCGGGAGGAGAACAGTGACTTCATGCTGTCCTTCTTCCACTTCAACTCCGGCTTCAAAAGGGGCAACAAGGAGCTCTCCAGCAGCAACTCGTCCCTTAGCTCCACTTCGGAGACCCCAAATGATTCCCCTGTGTTCAGCGCACCGGACGCAGCCCCGCGGACACGCAGGAGGGTAGGCTTGTCCTGTCAGATTACACTTGCGCGTTAGATTAGAGCTTCTTTGGGGGAGGGGGATACTCATTCAGCGGGTGGCCATTAAACGACTGCACTGGTTGTCGCCCATCTGCCTGACAGGGCGGAGTGTCGGTGGATTGCATCACCGATCTTGACGACAACCAGTCTCGGCTCTTGGAGGCCCTTCAGCTCTCTCTGCCAGTGGAGGCAGCTGGCAACAGCAAGAAGCACCATGACAACAAACTCAGCCTTAACCCTATTTACAGGCAGATGCCCAGGGTCGTGGATCTCTGCTGCCAGCACCTGGAAAAATACGGTACACAAAGTTGAACAGTAACACGATAGTGTTTCGTATATGAAGTAAAAAAGAACCGAACATATCTCTGTGGAGGGTTATCATTTAGTATTAGTGTGTTCATAATTTCCATTCATCATACAATTGGAATGTCTTTGAAGCTACATGTATTATCCACAATATTGGCACTAAGTGATTATCGCCATCTTTAATTTCAGGCCTGAACACGGTTGGAATTTTCCGTGTCGGAAGTTCCAAGAAGAGAGTACGACAGGTACAAGCTGGTTAACCGTAACGCACATCTCAACGTCTTTCTTAATCTCCACATAAAATGTGTCGACACTGAGCGACATTTTGCTTGAATCATGTTTCATTCAGCTTCGCGAGGATTTTGACCAGGGATGGGCGGTGCACTTGGACGAGGAGCACAATGTGCATGATGTCGCTGCATTGCTGAAAGAGTTCCTCAGAGACATGCCGGACCCACTGCTCACAAGAGAACTCTACACGGCCTTCATCAACACAAAGTGTGAGCAACACACACATGCACACACTAAAAAGTCACCAACAAGTTACCATGCAGGTGGTAGTTGGATAGAATTTAAAGTTGTGTTGCATTTTGTTTTTTTTACTGACATCAATGGTTTATATCTCTTCTTTTCTGCAGTGCTGGATAGTTCAGACCAAGAGAGCGCCATCCAGCTCCTGATATTTCTGCTTCCTCCCTGTAACAGCGACACGCTGCAGCGCCTCCTGTGCTTGTTGTCCACAGTGGCTGCAAATGCTGAAGACCGCCTGGACACTGACGGACAAGAGGTAAAGGAACTGTTCAAGCACAGTTTTATTGTCGAGGTGGCAATAATTTGGCATGCCATCGGGCTTATACGGCCATGAAAGGAACTATGGCAGTGTGTCACACAGTATGTCACACATTTTGCAACTGAATTCAGTAAAACGGATACCTGGAGCCTTTTAATTCAAAGTAAAGGATGTGCCAAAGCGCAGCGCATTTTGCATGATGATTTATTGTCGGACTCACACAAACGACACAACACTGGCGCTGTTCTCTTACATACATCATACTGTTTGTTCATAACTTATCTCCCCAGTTTATGTGTTTTAAACTTCAAGTACTAGAAGTAATTTGCAGCATAGAGGGAAACGGTTCATTTTAAAAGCTATGTACTGTATTTGCACCGACAAAAACAAGTCCTCCTCCGTGAAGCCACTCTGGGCCCAAATCGTCTTTTCATATTGATTTGATTTCATAAATACTCATCGTCACAGCGGAGATGGCTTGTTTCCCACGGTTCTGTAACATTGAACTACAGGTCTGTTTGGTCTCTTTGAACAAAAGAAGGCAGAGCCGGCCTTATTGATGGTGGCAGGGCTCTTTTATGTGCACGGTCACAACATTTCAAGAATGACAAGGAGGGGACCGTCTCCAACAAAAGACTTTTGAAAACATAATTGCAGTACTCTATGTGTGTACGAGTTTTGATTTCCTGTGTGGCCAAACCTTTGCTGTGAAGTGGCAGCTTTACTAGCGAGGTAGATTAGTCTGGTTTAACCGGAAGATCCTGTTTCCAAATTTAACAAATCTATTCTGTCCTCGGCTTTGTTTAGATCACAGGAAACAAGATGACATCACTCAATCTAGCGACCATCTTTGGACCCAACCTCTTGCACAAGAAAAAAAACTCAGACAAAGAGTTTGCTGTCCAGAGTTTCGCCCGCGCAGAGGAAAGCAACGCCATCATCAGCGTGGTCCAAAAGATGATCAATATATATGATATGCTTTTTATGGTAAGCCATCCTTACGGCAAACAGTTCAAGACAGCCCTGGGCTTAATGAAACAATCACAAGGATTATTCAGGATTGAGAGTGATTCTTGAGTTTACCAGAGTGGAGCAGCCAAATGAAATGTAAACATTAGCTTAATAGTTTGTGAGAAGGGCTATGCTCTTTTAGGCCCCTATAAAACATTGAGTGTCACAATGAAACAGTGAACCTTATGAACTGAGGTTTAGTGAACACTCTTTTTAGTACATGGGAATTGAGAAGCCTCTCTTGTTCAGTCACTAACTGGTATTCCAGTCTCTGTTTGGTTTATAGACAAAGATTGGGAGCGAGGGCAAGATCCTCATCATCATTATGTTTTCTGCTTTTCACCAGAAACTTAAGTGCAGATGCACTTAATTCCAGATTCCTGACAATGATCTTTTAAGGAAGCCAGAGGGCATTAGTCATTAGTTTAACCTTTCTCAACTGATGTTATTCTTGTTCACTTTATACCACAAAAAACATGATGTCTCTGCAGCTTTTACAAATCTAATCTGCTCTGGTACATACAGTAATGCTGTCATGTGTCTGTAGTACAGATGCATTGCATATACTTCTCCATGGTAAATATTGAGAAGTGGATCATATATTTTTTGTGTAATTAAAGTGTGGTTATAATTTTAGGCACAGTGAAATTAATGGGATGAATAATACGCAGTTTTACGACTGTTATCCCTTTGTTATGAGCTTCAGTGAAACTGGATTTTGACTCTCACAGGTTCCTGCTGACCTTCAGAACGAGGTGCTGATGAGTGTGCAAGAATCTGATCCTGATGTTGTGGATTACTTACTGCGGAGAAAAGCCTCTCAGTACTCGTGAGTTTCCACTATTGTCTCATTGTGTGTGTGTGTGTGTGTGTGTGTGTGTGTGTGTGTGTGTCTCCTTCTGCTCAAATGTCCAAATCCTCAAGATGAATAATACATTATTCACCCCCCTGGTGATGATGATCTTCATCTTGATTGCATATTCTCTGTTTCTGTAGTGAGCCCGGCCTTCTTAGAGCAGAGGATTCCTTCTCTCTGACTGAGAGGTACGTATCCAGTGACTCCATCAAAGCCTCTAGCGGAGAGGTGTCTCCCTATGATAACAACTCTCCTGTCCTGTCGGATCGACTGCTGTGTAAATACCCCGAGGAGAGCGGTCCCCTCTCAGACGGGAGCCCCAGACTTTCTGGGCAGTACCAAATCAGCGGCCATTCTAAAGACGGATCTGGCTGCACCTCTCCGACACTTTCTACGGATAAAGGTGAACTAAATGTATTGCGACATATACTTTAGAAGAAGAATCATTTGAAAGAACATGTTGACATTTTGGAAATATTTATTGACTTTCTTGCTGACATTTAGATGAAAATATTGTTACATAAGTAGAAGTGTATAGATAAGTCAGTTATCACTCGGAAATATGGTGGATGTGTAAAATGTGTGAAATAAAAACAAAAATAAAAAATAAAAAACGCAGAGCAAACTGCACACCTTATATATTTGTTTTTCTTCAACGATACATATTTTAACAAAGACAAAAAGATGACACCAAATGTATTATTTACGCTTGGCCCTGAAAAAGAAGAATGAGATGATTAAATCGTACGTTTAGTCAATGTCACCGCAGGGTTGGAACTGCGGCTAGGAATTTTTTCTTTTTCTTTTAGAGGGCTCAACTGATCATTTCTGAGACACCTGGCATTGACTATTCAACAAAGAGTTTACTGGTCATCATATTACTAGAAACAAAATATGTTGTACATGTTGCTGCAGATGCTCTAGAGATATGTAATGAATGCCGGATGTTAATGAATGGTTTCTCCCAGACTTCCTCGGAGACGTGTCGGAATGTGAGTCGTATGGATCTTCAGAATGGCTGAGCAGTCACCAAGGTAACAATAAGCTGCCCGTCAGACAAACCTCATTGGACGTGTTGGAAATCAGGCCACACCCCCCAGTGACTCGCAGCTGCAGTGGTTCTCATGACCAGAAAGGACAAAGACAACCTCAACCGTCATTACATCAGTGGAGTAGCAGCCAATCAGCAGCCCTCCGCTCTGACACCTTAGCAGAAAGGACAGGACAACAATCATGTCCGTCACTTAAGGTCAGGACTTACGGTTTGGCTCCCCCTCACTCCTCCGGAAGGCTGAGGGAGACCCATAAGTCTTACTCCACGCCCTCCGTCTTTATATATGAGTCTGACACCCAAACCCCACAGCAGTGCAAGCAAAGCCCCGCCGCCCAGAGTGCAGATGCCTCTGGGCCCGGACCAGAAAAGAGCCCTGGTACACCAGACTGGCAGACGCAGAGGTGGCATATATGGCATATGCTGTCAAAAGAAAATGCAGACGCCCTGCCGGAGACATTGGTGTGATGCAAACTTCGACTATGTTATATGGAAGATAATTTCTAATATAAGGGGCCATTCTCCTGTCACATCATCAGTTGCTGAAATGCTACTGTGTGTCCGAACATGCAGTATCAGTCAATGTTTCTCATTGATAAACTGATGGGACTTTAACATTGTGATGATAGTGCTGTTATTTTGCAGGGGCGTTTAACTTTTTATATATTCATATTGTTGTGTGTGTTAACATGATGGAAATTATATGTTATGTGAATATGTTAATGAGCTATTGTCACTAACAGAGATTATTTGAAATACAACCATCAAACACTTTGTATCCATCTGAATGTCAGAAATAGACTTGAATGGTATTCATTTGAATTTGACACAATGGATGTTTTTAAGCTGAATGTAACAATATAAATTATGTTTATGTTTTCAAATTGAGATGTTTATTATTATGTTCTACAATTATAACTTACTTGTGGAAAAACTGCAGAATGAGAATTTAAGAATGTGTATATCTAATGTATATAAGTGAAGGAAAATGGCTGCATGAAATGAATTTCAATAATTTCTGTGGGATGGTATATAAATGTAACATTAATGGAATAAGTGATTGTAAAGGTTTGGGTCAGTACATGCATTCATGTTTAAGTTATACTTTGTTTAATATACTTTGGAATACAGTAATACCCTCTCTTCCTTCATGGCTGGTTGCCAGCACTTGTCATTGTTTCCAATTAACCCAAATCATAGATTTATTTAAAAGTGTCAACAGCTAAAGAGTAAAATATATAATCACCAATTTAGGAAAATAATGTAAACGTCAGCAGGGTGCATATTACATTCCTATGAGTAGCTGTGTTTTACGGTTCATGGTAACAATCTAATGTGGCCCTTTCACTTGGGAGTTAATTAAGGAATCAGCATAAAGTTCAATCAAACGTTACCAAATGATGGCGTGCAGGACGGATTCTGCTCTTTAGTCAAAAAACAATTAAACAATTACCATAAATGGCCACCAGAGGACAGTATAAGACCAGGAAATGGTTTTCAATTTCCTTTTCGGCCACAAACTGTAATCCTTGTGCATGGTGGGTATACAGTGTTTTTTTAATGACACACTAAACCGTTATTAGTTCAGTTTAATTATTTGTAGACACCTTTTCCCACCATGATAGGGATGGTGTGGATTTCATGTGCTATGGATGGTGGTGTTTTATATATTTGTAAAGATCTCATCTTTCAATATTGTCTTCTAAAGTAATCTATGTGACTAAGAAAAGAGAGATCTGAGACAATAACAGTAACATGTACCACTAACTAATCTTTTAAAGTACTGGAATTGCAAGAAGTACCCACAATAAGTATGCAATTATGCAGACAATGGCGACCATTGCGATCTGGCACAGGTACTATAACAATCCGGGAATGCAGTTTTGAGGATACAACGGCATGTTCACTCGCCTTAAAGGGATGGAAATGATTGAGATTACTGCAATTGTGTACTTTAAGAGATTGTGTTTTAATTTTGTGTTTTAAAGCCAGTAATCTCACTATGTTTTTACCATCGGCGTCCTCTCCCTGATAATAAACTCTTCCCTTGTTAAGCAAAGCTTGGAGATTTCCTCAACACCAAGACGTGTGGTTCAAGTTTCCAGGACGTATCTGTCTCCACATCTGTGTGAGCCGAGCTGCATTTGGCCACCACACAATCCCATTCTCGCCGAAGAGACAGAGCAGGATGTCTGGTTGTGTTTTGCAGAATCACTGCCGTGTGTCTACTCTTCTGCATCTGCTCTGAAAATGTAGCAGTTTGCCTTCACCATCCCATTGAATGTTGGAAACACTAACAGGCCAAGCATTAGGGGGCTGGGGGTCAGGGGAGCAGCCTGGAGATGCTTTTTTCACCCCCCTTCATTTGCGACCTGCCTCCCCAATGCAAACAATCAAGACCAAGCGTTTAATTCCACATCTTATCTTTGCAGCATTGGTGGATGTAAGTTGATCCTTTGGCAGAGAGCCGCAACTGTTCCCAGCAGGGGGTCCATCCTGTCTGAGGCTGCTCGCTGGCATCAGGAGCAGCTGCGGGTAGGACAGAGGAAGGTCAAAACCCAAAATGAGGCTGAATGTCCAGAAACCAGGGAGCGCTGCCCCTGGTGTTTCAAGGTCGAGATAGATACACAAATCTCTACAAAGGAGAAATAGAGCTGAGCGAGGGCTCATTAAGCTGTTGCTTATGGCACAAAACACTCTGAAATCCAATGTTACAAAGCCTCAGTCTATTTCTGTCATTTTGGATTCCAACTCTAAACTACATAATATGCTGATGTGTCCTGACATCTTTAGTGCTGAAGGATTTACTCCACGGCCGTAATTATTATTCAACGCTAAGACAATATCAGGGAATGTAGCTTTAAGTGAAATACAATCATTGCCATCAATGTTGAGGTGATGTGTTGCATTTAAATTTCCTAAAGTTGAAACAAGCTATTTTGTGCTTAGTTATGATTATACTTCTCCTCCATTGTGTCTGGAAATGTGCACCCAAAGCCTTCAGTAGTGAGGGACAGTGTATGTCAATAATCAGTGATTATTTTACTGATGGGAAAAATTTGAAAATCATTGGTCAGCAGACATGTTAATGACTGGTTTATGGGAGTCACGGTCATGACTGGGTAATGACGGTTTATTTCAAGAAAGAGGATTGTTTAAGATAAAAGGTTTAGCCGTTATCTCATTAAGTCTCTCAGCTCAGTTCATCACTTTATGAACAAAATGGGAAGTTTTCAAACCCAAGTGTTTCACTGATAAGACCAGTTTCAGTCGGTTCGTGCAATTCTGAGCAACTTATCTTTCGGGGGGTTGAATAGTGCTTAATTGCCAATATTTTTCTTAATTTCAAGGCTTTCCAAATCAATTTATTTATAACTGTTTGCAGATTATCAGGACAGTAAATGGAGCAACATTATCTTCCCTCCCTTTTCTATCTCAGTGAAGTCAACACCAGAGCTGTACAGACCCCAAATCTGCTCTGCCAGCATCCTCCAATCAGGATAAATGTAATTAATATTTCTCCTTTTGAAACAATTGTACTAAAAGATGACCGAAAACGTGTTGAACTTGTTCATTTTGATGTTTGTGTTCAACTGAACAAGAAGGCTATGAAACAGTGTGCGCTCATTGTGCTACATCATGGCTCGTCTGCTCATATTGTTGCTCAATGTTTCCCCTTCTCTCCTGGAGGCCACATGATTAAGCGATTCAGTTGGGAAGCATGCCGTGTGTGTGTGTGTGTTTTTTGTGTGTGTCGGGGGGGGGGGGGGGCATCACACTTCAAGACAGCTTCCAAAAGGCAGTTTTCAACAGGCAGTTCGGTTCAGCCTACAAACTTGCGCAACAAACACATTTCGTGGGCGAAACAATGACTCCATGGAACTCCCATGCAACTGAATTTGAGCATCCAGATGTTCTCCTCAAAAGCTGGTTGTTATCAAGCGTAGGCTATTTTATGACAGCTATGAACACATATTGATCTTTTTTTATTTATCATAACACTGATAAGAAATAGGCTGCTGCTTTATCGTGTGTGTTGTGTTCCAAAGATGCCCCGGCAGCTCTCCATTCTGTTTAGATGTGTTTTTTTGCAAAATATAAGCAATCCACCAGAAAAATATTCACGTTGTTGATTTCTTGGAGAGAAACTCAGCGTGCTGCGGGCTACATTTGTTAAAATTCCCCAATGAACACTGATTGCAAGAGAAGACACGGAGCATTAAATCAAGCATCAAGCATATACTCGTGTTTGTTTAGAGCTTCAAAGAGAGAGCCAGCAGTTAATACTCAAGCAGGGGATCGACCTAGGTAATTATCACAGAGTGACTACAAAAATAAAACAGTTCGAAGACTAAAAATGCACACATGTTGAGAGAATAAAGGCTTTAATCAGAAAAGGGAAAAGATCACACCATTGTCCCGAGGAAGACAGTGGAAGTTCTCTCTGAACATTTCCCTCACCAATCTCCTGCTGGCAGGTTGTTCCCCTTTGGCTATCTTGGTTTTGCCTTTATTCCTTTTATTAATAGAACATATGTGTTTTCAGAAACCTGCTAATTGAGCAGATTCCCATAATGTGCTGCATCATACTTGTCATTCTCTCTTCTCGTATGTTGTGGCTCATCCCACAGTTGAGGTGAAATGTTCATCTGGCCTGTTGTATATTACAGGTATAGAGCAACGACCAATGAATGAAGGCTCCCACACTGGAACCCTCTAGTTCTAGCTCTATATCAGTCCCTCTCCTTCATGTCTGTCTAAGATAACACACTAACACTAACACACTATATATATATATATAACAAAAACAAAACAAACCAGAAATTCAAGAATTGTCCCCATTAACCGTTACCTCATCATTACTGTCAAGTCTATACTTCTCCAGAGTCATGTTTTAACATTTTTTGGGGAATAATTTTACTTTCATTGATGTCATCAGTTAAAATATTCCACTGTTTCAAAAGGTATTGCCAGTTATTTATAACTAAAAAGGTATTGTCAGCAAAAGCAAAAAGAGCCATTAAACTAGGAGTCACAGTAGCTCAACTGTTGGAAGGGAAAACAAAGACAGTCCAAAAAAAGTATTGAAAAGTGAAAACATTCCCGTGTAATAATCCACTATTCCATTTTGAAATTATTATATTTAGAAGTTGAGCTTCAAAGGATCACAGGGTTCAAAATCTGTCTTTTCTTTATCGAGTCGAGCCGTGTTAATGAGCGTCGACGTTCCAGTCTCCAGCACAAGAGCAACTTACCGATCCAAAAGCAGATGCTTCACTGTACAGATGGCAAACACCAGAGCACATGTGATAACCTCATTGCTATTTTGGCACTAAAAACATAAAATTACTCCTCAGAATTAAGTGCACGCTTCAGAAGTGATTTGTGAATGGTGCTGTGACCTTCTGAAGCTTTCTCTCTCTCTCTGTCTTTAGGGCCAACAATCTTCTCTGCAGTCGGCGGCACATGTGTTGTGATGTTCAAAGTAAATGATCCAAGAATGTTCCATTGTTTCATCAATATCAGCACCCTTAATGTTTGTAAAGCAATCGCATCAGTATCACGTTATCTGATATTGTTTTCATGGGAAAAAATTTAAACTCGCACTAATCCTTTAAGACTATTGGACCCTGGATGGCACATGATTTCCTGCTGCAGATGTACATGTAACAGCGAAGCTCTGCATGCCCAAACATTGCAGTCCCACCCAACAGACAGCTGCTAAGGATGAGGATGGGAATATGCTGAAGTCATCAAACTGCATATGAGTGAATCATGCTGAAAAGGTGTAATCATCCCACCACAACAGGTGTGGAAAAAGTCCCCTTAATCCACACCTTTATTGATGTCATGAAATACAAGCAGAGCCCGGCGTCTTGGGAGATGTGGCAAACTCTTTATGAACAAAAGACGCAGCATGTGGATGCCATCTTTTCCATTGAATTATTTAAAACCGTAATAAGGCCGACAATACAATATACAAAGGAGACATTGAAGATGTGGGGAAAACAATGTTCACCATTCAGCTATCAGGATGCCCCAAACACTGTGTAGCACTATTCCGGGGTCTGGTTTCGAGATGAGCAGTCCTCCGTCTGGCATTTAGCTGCCCCGTATACGGACATTGGCCAAAATTGCTCACAGCACGGTTCACTGGGATTTGACATCCAGTGTCCTTTTGAAGGCTTCTGCCACAACACAGCAACACATTGACTTCCTCTGGACGGGTTCCTGTCCTGTGACTGGGGCAAATAAGGTGAGAAGTGCCTGAAGCTGTCTGTGATGTGTTGACATCATGTAGAACTCCTCATTCACTACCTTTGCAGTCGGAGGCTGTCTGGACTGGTGTAACATCCGTCACAGAGAGTTTTCCCAGGAGCTTTTGCAATTGATGCACATGATCATAATGCACCTCATTCTCTATTCAATTTCTTATATATATATATATATATAAAATGGAAAATATAGAAATATGGAAATTGAAATTGATGCCATTTTTCTATATATATATATATATATATATGTATATATATATATAGTGGCATCAATTTCTATATCTCTCCTGACTAAAGCTTTGACCCACACATTATTTTATCCGTGCAATTTTTCAGACACAGCCTTACAGCACCTTTTCTGACACGTAGACACACTACATCTTCATATCCAGACATTATTTTATTAGGAGTTGAAAAGGGGGATATTCCTCACTGAAATTACTGGTAACCTTGATTTCTTTTCACTTGGCCACCCAATTCCTCAAAAATGATCTCATTATTGCAGGTATGGAATTGTGTTTTCACACTGACTCATTTATCTCACAGGATGAATTCTCATTAAGGTGGACAAAAACAAGTCTCTCGAGCAACGTTTTTGTCCTTCTTCGCCTGCTGGCTGTTGTGGACCCTGAAGATTGATCCTTATTTCTTGCCACCGGTAACTCAATGGAGCTGCCTGCCATCCCTGTTATATGACGGAGACTTGCAGTATATCAGTTCTAGGTCCAGACATTTGTCTTTCTTTTACCTGCACAACATGTAGAAAGCTACTCTTGAACTGTACCATTACCCGTCCTGGTGGTATTGGTGCAAAAGAAAAATTTGAATACCCAAACTTGTTGTATGATTTGTACACTAATGCATGGACATATGCATATCTTCCTTTATCATTCCATTATTCCAGCCAGGATAAGGGTTAAGTACTCTTCTTGGGAGCTTTCCATGCTCCTGTGTGAACCTGTAGAGCAGATGAGAAGCAGCGTGTATGTCAGTGAGGTATGTGTGTGTACACGCCCCATTGAAGGGGAGTGTAAGACAGAACAACTTCAACCTCCTGTCTGCTTTACCTCAGGGGAAATACCAGCAGGCTAAAAGACATACTCTTCATTAGCATAGATTGTGTTCACACGGAGAGACACATACCACCGCAGCCATGGGGAAGCAGGTAAGGTCTGACAGAGAAACACTTTTCAGGGTTAAGGGACTTCCTCATCGTAGATATGGTTTCCGTTGCTCAGAGTATCAATGCTAACGGTCTCAGTGTGAGCATTGGGACACTTGAGGGAACTCTTAGCACTTATGTGTTGATTCAGAAAAAAGATGACCGTGGTGGTTGCACATGAATCCCAACACGTCAGCAATAATACGAGGATGCTGATTCCTACGACGTGTGAACCGACACACTGCGCGGCTGCACAGCGAGGACCACATCAGAGACACACGTGCATGGATGCACAAGTGAACAACCGGGTTTGTAGGAGAAGAAGCGCAGCACGTTGCGCGTTTGTCCGTGAAATTTAGAGGTGAGGCGGAAATGTTGTCATAACAAGTTCCGTCTTGTGTGCACATGCATCACATCTGCTGACAGTTGGACGTAGGCTACACATATCAGCTTCCTCAATAAACAGCTTCTGGCAAAGGATTGAACTGGCAACAGATGTAATATGTCCTGAGCACAGGGAAAAGAAAGAAAATTATTGTTTGCACTTTTTTTTTTCACAGAAGATATTTTCAGTGAGTATCGCGTTATTCCCCTAACTTTTGTTTTGGCGAGAGCTAAAGCAATGCCATGTTGTTTTAAGAGAGAACAGAATGTGTCATTCTGCCAAATAACTTTGGATAGGGAACTCTGGTAAATTCGTTTTTGGTTTTCAGTACTTTCCCACATCGAAGCATCTGGTTCTGCTATTGCTCGTCACCGCCCTCCTTCCCTCTGTTTTAAGACACTCAAAGTAGAGCATTCTTTCTTGATATTAAGCTTGTGTAACTCGGGATTGAATTATAATCGTTCAACCATCCTTTTATCATATTCTAAACTTGACGGGGGAAGACACTTTTTAAACGTTGCATTACTTCCTTGAGTGCTTTCAATGTGTGGTGATCTGTTTTACTCTTGCTCTCGTTACCAAGCTCTGATTCTTCAATGCTCGGGCTAAATGTGAACAGTAGTGTCTCCATCAGCAGTGCCAGCTCGACCAGCAGCTGTGAGTTCTCTAGACCTGCTTGTTGTGACAGTGTGAGGCCTGGTTCAGTCTCATTGTCAGAGGCATGGAAATGAGATATACATGTGTGTGTGTGTGTGTGTGTGTGTGGACTGACTCACTATACTGTACGGCTGAAGAATATTCTTTTATCAGCGATAAAGTAAATGTAGGAAAAGTAAATGTTTAATCCATTTCAAACTCCAGAGAATGTGCGTCACACAGGCCAAGATTGAGGAATGTGTCCTGGGCTGTCTTGGAGGAATGCTCGGTCGACATGTGAAGTGAGAATAGTTAGAGCCACCCTGAGCCAAGGCTCACGGCAACCCAAGAAAACTGATCAGTTGACTGCTTCTTAACCTCTGGAGCATCTGACACACAGCAGAGACAGGCCTCTTCTATCTGGGTGCACTAAACACTGGTGGTTATCTGAGGTCGAGCTAACTCGGGTGTTGTTGAACACATCCCTTGGTCCCGATGCAGCAGACCCAGATTCTAACAGCTGGGCTTCTGCCTTTGGCTCTGACGGTCTCCTTGGACACACAGCCCACCAAAGCAGATGTTCAGTCCTCCTCCAGCATTTCTTGGTGGGGGAGTGTAGTGTCGTCCCCGACTGCGGGGTTGGAAGGACAGCACAGATGTAGAAGTAAAGCTTTATATGTCCTATTCATAAGCTTATGTGTGTCTTTAAATGCTAGTGCTACTTGTAAAAAGCTATTTATTTGGGAGCTGGGTTTTAGGTGGAGTTAGCAATTGGGAGAGTGATTGAGTGCTTTACTTATGCCATATCTGATAAGAAAGGTGTAGTGTTGTTGAAGGGAGATTCTTGAGAAAGACGTGAAGCTATAGCTTTCTCCTGTAAATCCCTCAGAAGCTGGAAGCAATTGCAGAATGCAGCAGGCATTCACCGCACCCTTTTAGAAGGATTTAGAAGCCAACAATTTCAGGCAACAAGTCTGTGGTGTGGTCTCAGCATATCACATGACCATACTTTCCCAAAAAGTCCTTAATTGTTTCATTTCAGAGCGATAAACACCAGATGGAGGAGTGTTTCATTGTGTTGCTTTCAGCCACAACATATTCTGGTACCTGTTTGTTTTTTTGTGGTGAATGAATGATGTTTCTTTTTTTTCTTTTCATCTTTTGTGAAAATCTGGACAAAACAGCTGATGTTAAACATTCCTACAACTTCAGACGCACAGCGGGCTATAATGGTTTTCCAATGTCTTTGCTTCAAAAAGGATACAACCTATTGGGTATTGATAAAGCTCTCTTAGCTAATGTAATCTAAACTATACAAATGTACATCTCCAGTAAAACAAATTTAAAATAGTAAAACAATTCAATCCAACAGTTAAATTCACATCTTTCTTTTGTTATCATCGTATTTGAGAGGGAAACTAAATGCACGTTTGATTCGGTTGTTGGCAAAATCATAAACACAGCGCCAATAAAATTGCAGCACACTCAGAGGAAAATAATTAATTCCAGGTCAATGCTCACAACAGCCTTATAAAATGCAAGTGATGTGCACAGCAGATATGTTATACACTTCAGCACAGCCGTGTGATAAATAGCTTTATTAATTAAAAAGGGGCGACTTTTCTCCTAATTTGCTCAAAACAACACTTGAAAGCTAATGCTAAATTGCAGTTTGTCGTAATTGGTTGTGTGGTAACGTGTTCATTATTTGCTTAATGTTTGGATTGATTGTGTTATGGGCAGTTTGCCTCGGTGATGAAAGCAATTGAGATGTTGAACCGTTGCCATGGTGAGGGCAGACTACGGTTTCATCTTATGGTTTACTGGCTCTTTTGAACTGTCCAAGAAAAACAATCATTGATGCTTGGATAAGTGTTCAAGAAGGCAATCTGTATGACAAGGCTAACTTAACCAGGCACATGCTTTAATAGTTCCTGAGGGCCTCACGGATACCATAACATGATAAAGATATTCAGTTTGTGTGTTTGTATGTGGTGTAGGATCTGATGAGCGCCCTTTAGTGAGCAGCAGAGTGCATCGCTTGCAATGAGGCTGCGTATTAAATGCAACCATGCAGCAGAGCCCTGGAGACTGATCCCATCTGTTCGGGACCTGGGTGTGCAGTCACAAGCTCATCAAAATGGTCTCCCCAAAGGTTCACGCACCCCCCTTTGTCTCTCCATTCGATCCATCTTTGTCTTTTTGCTGAGAGGGCGGGGGGGGGGGGGGGGGGGAGGGGAGCCAGGGGCGAGAGCTCAACCCTGGAGAGAACAGGGGTGGGGCTTGATGGACTATGCATTAATGGAGACACTCTCCATGAAATGACCCAGTGAAGTGACGCTTCCTGGGCAAGTGTTACGCTCGCATGAGCACACGGCTGGGGCTGGGGCAGGGTGGGGATCTGGAGCAATAGGGAGGGCGTGTGGAAAGAGACTAGCCGGGATGCTACTGTATGTTTTGTTTAGTCTTCCACCCATATGCTCCTGAACTAGAGTGCTGGGCTGCCACTGGGAGCTGCATCTTCTGTGTTTTAGAGGATCACACTCGACTACAGCGTGTAAGTATAGGACTAACTGCCTTCTCGTGTGGCTGATGAATTGAATGGAAAAGTTATGATGATTTGCTTTAGTGAGCAATTCTGGTGATGTTGTTTTGACCATATCCTCCAGCTGATGCAATATGACTCTCATCCAGCATAAAAGTGGTTCCTTGTGTTTTCTTTTCTGTTTAAGGTTTTAGATGTGGACATTTTAAGATGACATACAGAATTCAGGATTCCTTTGTTTTGTCTAAAATGAGTTTGCACTTGCCGGTGGCCGAGCACCAAGGTGAAGAACAACCTTTTCACGTCATGATGTATATGTATAAACAATAGTTTACAACGGTTTTTTCGACTCCTCCCTGAGAAAGATCCTTTTCCTTTTTTACATTTCAACGTTTATGTAACATCAAATTTAAAAGCCTTTTTTTGTTTTTTACTTCTTATCTGCTCCTTCAGGAAGGGTGTTCTGGCCTTTTTCTGGTCTTTGTCCAATTAATACATCTCAGTGTGCCAACCGCCATCAAGAGAAGTGCCTCAGGCAGCAAATTAGTGGGGATGAATATTCATTTATTTTAAATCATTATTTTAACAGTGCTGTTGCTTATTGATAAGAGAATATTATGTAGAGTATAATTCAGGATATTTTCTGGAAGTCATTTTACTAGGATTACACCAGGAACTTCAACATTCTGATTGTTACGCATACAAATACATAAACAATTGTTATTGTCAGTTTCATAACCTCTGGACTGGATTTGAATTGTGGCTTTTAATGATATGTTGGACTTTGGTTATGAGGAAAAACAGATAAGAAAACAGATAAGAAACAGACAGTTTCTCTTTGGGCAAAGTTGATATGCTATTACATAGTACATGTCACATAGTTAGAGTTAAACAATATATTTGTTTTGATTAGTTTAAGTTAAACTGCCAAT
Organism: Pseudoliparis swirei; assembly: GCF_029220125.1. Lineage (NCBI taxonomy): Eukaryota > Metazoa > Chordata > Actinopteri > Perciformes > Liparidae > Pseudoliparis > Pseudoliparis swirei. The sequence continues at coordinate 7,786,025 of NC_079389.1, read as the reverse complement.
GAGGAACATGAATAAGCAAAAATAAATGTTTTTCTACCATTTTCTGAACTGGAAGCCACATAAACTCTGTGTGTTAGCCTAGATCAAGGATCAGATTGGGTTTCCAGCGGTTGTAGTGGGAACAGTTACTTAAACCGCCGACCAGACAAGTTTTCTCTTTTGGAATAGTTCAAACAGAAACAGACATTTTCCTCTTTATGTTCATTGCAGTTCAGAAAATGGGCATGATTTTGAATTGACCCTGGAGAGGTAAAACAATTTTCACCTTTAAAAGGCACCAAATGTCGGGACTTCACAGTCCATGTAAATTGCACAGGCATTATTGCATTTTATTGCACCGGAATTAATCTTAGTGCGAGAGAAAGGGAAAAGGCAAAGTCATTATTACAAAGTCAATTTCAATGTGTAGCCTTGGGCAGAAGTAATAACGCTCTCTTGTAGATCTTCTTGTTGTTGTAAATTACTGGAGAGGTGGCATTCAACTGAGGACTAATGTGAGAATAGTGTGTTTCACTTAGGAAATGGATGTGTGCTGTGCTGTTTACAAATCCATTAGTGTGTGGCTAATGTGTGTAGAGTGAGTGGAAGTCGTGCTATATTCGTCTATAGTCTCTCCTTACTTGTCAGCCTCAGGAGTTGAGTTGTGGTCACTCGGAGCAGAGTGACCCGTCTCAGCTATTGTTCCCCCCGCTCACAGAGTCTTTACACATTTCTTTTCCTCCCTAAATGCAGCCGACTTCAGACTGGCATGTGATGCTGGAGGGAACTGGAGAGTGACAGACAGCAGAAGGCTTGACTGAGAAACAAGCTGTGAAGAGAGAGCCAAAGGTTTGCCAATGAAAAGATTAGAGTGGCATTTGGCTCCATCGCCAAGATGCATCGTTGCTCTTGCCACACTGCCATAGCAACGGGAGCTGTGTGCTCTCCTCCCAGTGCCCCCACTGAGTATCCAGATTGTACCAAAGAGTCATTTAAAGATCTTGTGATTTCTCCTCTCGACCCTAGCAATTTGCTAGTTAGCTATGTCAGCTTTGATTACCCGCTCATTTACATAGCTTTATTTTGTTTTTAATGACATGTAAATGAGATAGCATGAACGTCTATTATGAATGTGCACGTAACCTCAGCTCAGCATCTCTACAAGGCCTATCAATCCCAGTGCTCCCATTTGTCATGCAGGGCACCTCTGTTCCCCGGTGACCAATCAGGAGTGCCTCCTTGGCTGCTAAATGCACCCCCTCCACCCCTTCACCATCTAGTCATCAGTTGTGATTGACAGCCTCCCAGAGGACAGAAAGAGAGGGGGGGGGGGTATTTACCTCCTTAAGTTCTCATGGGACTAAGTTAATGATCGCAGCCAACTAAATAATACAAAGAGGGAAAAAGCTTGAGAAGTCGGCGCCTGGTTAAACCGTTTGGAGCAGCTTCGGCTTCATTTAGAGAGGATTAGAGAAGAAGAGGTCGTGTGTGGAGAATTTCAGAGATAGCAGTGAGACGAAGCAGCAGAGCCCAGACAGAAAGTAGGAGCTAAAGGGAGGTTTCTGAGGAAAGACGGTGTTTTGAGAAGAATCTCTTTCACGGCTTTATTTCTGCATTCATCTGTCACCCGGACTATGGACTATCTGGTTGACTGACAAACATACTGTGAGGTAAGAGACCATTTGGATTTCCAATGGGTGTCTTTACAAGCACCCACTTGGTCTCTTTTAGACTTTTAAGTTAGGCTTTGCGAAAGTTTTTGTGTGGCAAAATAATGCTGCTTTGCAGTATTATGCATGCATTTTTTCTATATGTTTGACATTTTGCTAATTATTCTCAGTGAAAACAATACATCACCGGTGATGTTGCAGCTATGCCCCTTTTTCTAATTAACTTTCTCTGCAACTGAATACAATTATATTTCAGGGTTCATTTCACATTATGTACACACCGGTGTGACCTTTGCATATGCATTGGGTATGTAATTACCGAGATAATTACTGAAGAGGTTTTTAACTTTAAGTTTTTATCTGGCTAAACATACCTTCAAACTATGTTATTTTCATTGCTCTCACATTTCTTTTCATATATTAAACCTTACAGGCGAACCTGAGACACAAGGCTTTGGGTTACATCTGATCTAAACCTGTACATGCCTTATGTGCTGTGGTTTTACAACAATAGAAAAGAAAATAGCTTTACTCAAAGATATTGCATGAAAAACAGACTTGATGACACTGACAAGGTCGTCTGAGGTAAAGGCCTCAAACCAAATACCTGTTTCCATTTCAGTGACTTTATTCACAAGGAAAAACAAAATGGGTGTAATCGCTCCGAGAAACAAGGTTGCTGGATGCAGATTCCCAACTAAATGTGGTGTGCGTGATCGCCATCTGTGCATCATGAGCATGCCAACTGCCAGCAGAGCATGGCTGCTGTGTGGCAATGTTAATATGTCTTTGTTCATCCATGTTAGCGTGTGCACTTGGACATTGACCCGGACACAAAGCGGCACTGTCCTTCCTGCAGAGTAGAGTCATCATTGATTCCTGTGTTTACTTATGCACCACTTCCTTTGGCTTCACGGAGTCTCGCCTGAAGCATAAATCAAGAGAGAATGTGTTATCAATGCATTGGATGTTGTTGGTTTTGTGGCGTGCAGCTTCAGCTATGTAAATGTTGTTTAGTTTAAGCTGATAACAAAAAAAGGCTTTGTTGAGAGTTCTGGCAACACTCCATGCTCATGGTCGCCTCCAGTGATAGACCAAACCGGCAGAAGTCCTGCCCCTTTTATGTGATTGGCCGATGCAACAATTTGCATCCTACTTTGTGTAGATGGGATAGGTAGAGAACTCAGTGAGAGGAGAGAAGAGGGTGGAAAGTTTGGATCCTCCTGCTGGTTTACTGTGAGCTTAGAGAAAAGGGCTAGAGGGTCAGAAACTCACAGACAGCAGGAGATACGAGTCACACTCAAAGTTCAGAGCACCGCACCGGATCAGCTTTGGCAAAGCCCAAATATCAACACAGACTGACTTTAAAAGGGCTCTTTTCTCTCCTGGATGTAATCATGTGGCGGGTAAGTCAGAGGGCCATTCTCAAAGTCTGTAATATATGTTACTGCTCCTCTGTGTTTTGATACCAAAACATTGAGTCATCGTGTGTATCCAAGCCTCGAGGCAGAGCTCTGCTGAGGCTGTTTGGCCTTGTTGTGTTCACAGATTCCGTCATGTTCCGAACTGTGAATAATACTTGTGGGATAAGATGACCAAGTGAGAAAGCCGAGGGGAATTGTGTGATTAAAATGCGTGAACGAGAGTGGGAGTATAGCTGAAGTAGGTATCCAGTGTCAAAGCAGCTACTCTGTGGAAGCTTTGTAGAATTTCTCAAAGTATATGCATTTGCACTGGCTTTATCTAAAAGGATATCATACAATTTATGAGAACAATCACTTGTGTCTAGCTTGCAATTTTGCTTCGCGGCTTTTCCTTTTCTGAGCTGTCATGAAAATAGTTTTTTATTATTACCTTTCCTCAAACAGAAGGCTCCTCTGCAGCACTGAGGGAGATAACGCCTGCCGTTCATCCATAATCTGGTAGCCTCATCATGACCTACAGAATACCATTTACCCCATTTATGAGATAACATACTGTTGGCAATACATCTGGACACAGTTTTCTGAGAGGCCGACATGCATTTGAGCCATTTTACACAAAGCTAATGAAGAGTAGGGCTGGGGCGCCGCTGTTTCCCTTATTAATTAGTAACTTATCTCGTTCCTGTCGGGAGGAATGCTAGACATCTTCCCACCAGAGTGGCTGCCTTTGATCGCTAGTGTGACAAATATATATCAAGCTGTCACCATGGCAACACGTGTGGTGGTCCTTTTTAATAACAGTTGCATTGGTTTCAAGTGCAGGGTGTAGTGATATGGATCGGAGGGTGGCTCTGTGAATATTAATGTGGGTTGTTGTTGTTCCAATTAGTTTGCTTGTATAATTTGGATTAACCTAAACAAAAATATGAAGCTATAGATGGACACAACTTAATTTATATTAGTTTTTATTCATTATTATAGTGAAAAATGTCACTGTATAATTTGAAAATGTTTTATGTAACCCCCCCCCTTAAAAATAAGATATATAAATGTGTTTACTGTATTATATAAATCTTCCACCAGGTGTCACTCTTTGAATGTCTAACCCAGCATTAAAACACCATTACCGTTGTGTTGTATGTGTCTAAAGGGACACACGTGCTAGCCACTGATTTGTGCGACTGAATGCTAACGAACTTCTATACCTCGGGATGCTTTCGGGCCCAGGAAGGCATTTCTTCTTCGTGCACTAACGAGCAGCAGGCTGCAGCTGCGTGCCTGGAAAGTCACATTCTGTGAAGTTCCTGTGGTCGTGGAAAGGATGCGGTGTTTTCCTGCCGATGCCACCCGCCAAGCCGCGAAGAGGAAATGAGAGCTAGATGAGACCTGCGACGCTGACCACGATGACCTGTTCAGCCCAGACAGTATAGCCCTCAGAGAAATGAAAGAAAGGGAAAAAAATAACCTGTTCAGCCGACCTTTAGACCTCTATTCAATTATAGTTTTTTTTCTGTGTGCCGTTTCCTCATCTGGAGCTTCATTATGAAACATCCTGTTCACTTACTGCAGGAAGTTGGAGCCTCTTAATGGAAAGTGGATTTGAGTCATCTTTTTTTTCAAAACTGAGTCATGTCTGCAAACTTCAGATGACAGCCACACTTATCCTAGTAATCCTGTTTGACAGATGAGTTATAAATGTAGTAGCCGGAATAATTTTTTTTGTAATTAGCTTGGCCTCCACGATCCTTTAAATATCAGTAATAATTGGATGACGGCCAAGGCCAGGCTCCATAATGTCAGTAATGTGTTTAGGTAGGTGTGTCAGTCTATAATCAGCTGGCTTGTGCTGCCACAGCTGAAAATCACACCAGACCCTGAGTGGGCCGCTGCTGAGCTGGCTGCTTTAGGGACCAGCAGCCGGCAACACATTGGCCACGGCCACGCTGCGAAGACAGGATTATAGATAAATATGTGAGGTGTCTGCCCCAGGATAGAAGACAAAGAGCAATCACACTCTCTCAGTCGCTGAGTACATGGTTCAGAGCCATCATTAAAGGTGATGAAAGACCATAACCAAAAGGATTAGAAAGTGCTTGAGCAGCAAATTGTCTTCCTATCCAAGACGATGGCATTGTTTCATCTCTAAACGAGCCATTACTTCCTAATCAAATACAACTCCAAATGTTAAGTCGGCGCTTTATTTCATCATTTTACAAAGAGCCACGCCGTTAAGAGCATATGTCTCACACCTGTCATATCTGCAGATTACGGAGCATTTAGTATCTTGAAGCATTATTCTCCTGTGAAAAAAGTCCAAACCATTAAATGAAAAGGACATTTGTACTCACATTCACACAGACTATTGCTTTAACTATTTGCCCCCAGCAAGCTGTTAAAGTATAATGATATAATGTTGGTTTAGGTCGATGATCATTTATTTTTTGACTATTCAGTACGTGATTCTGGGTATTTACCATGATATATCTTCGAGATGCACATGGGAATGTAAGTCCCATTCCCATGTGCATCTCCCAAGCAATGTGCCCCCTGCCCCACCACCATTGTTTTGTCTTCGGGTGTCTATAGTATTTACAGTGTCTGTCTAGCTCTCATGAGAATAGACACTCAGGGGAATCCTTTTGAATGACAAGACGATTCAAATGGAGCACAGCGGGGATGTGGCTGGAAATAGAGGCGCGTGTTAAGCAGATGGTACACCGGTGATTCCAACTGGGACCGAGTTGTTCGTAGCAGATGATGTTCAGTGGTGTTTGTCTTCATTTGCAGCTGTCAGATAGGAGGCGGAGTGACTTTCACTGCTGCTGTCAGGAAGTTGAATGGAGATTTGATATAATAGACATGGTCTTAATTACTGTTATTTTGAGCGGTGTGTGTTTTTTTATAATATTTGTGGCACTCATGTGTATTACATTCACAAGCCTCCACAGACATCCGACATGGAATTCCACCGGAGTCCCAGACCTCTGTTCCACGTTTCCAGATGAGTCTCAGGCATGCCTCTCACCTGTGTTTTGGGGTATTCAGTTTTGCTCTTCGACTCCCCGGTGGCATAGAGAAAAGAAAAGTTCCAATCTCCAGCATTGTACTGCTGGAAGCTAGAGGGACGGTCACACAATGAAACCTGAAACTGATCCCAACGCTTTGAATTTCTGACTGGGCGGGGCGGAGAGGACACTATGCTGCCTGTGAGCGCATCGGCTGGGCCTCCGCTTGGCTGATGTTGCCTCTCTCTCGCCCTTTTTCTTACTCACTCACTCTCACTGTTGTCTGCTCTCTCTCTCTCTCTTTTCTCTGACTCACTCACTCTCAGTGTTGTCCGCTCTCACTTTCTCTCTCCCCCTCTCCCTCCCCCCCTCTTTCCCTCTCCCTCACTCTCTCTCTCCCCCCCTTCTCCCTCTATACTCCCCCACCCTCTTCCCCCCCCCTCCTTCCCTCTCTCTCTCTCTCTCCTTCCAGTACTGGCCAGCGCTCCAGCTGGAGGTGGAGCTGGCTTTCCTGGAATTGTCGAGCAACTTTTCCTGTTGTGTTTTCTGCCTCTTGCTCAATCTCTGGCTTCATGACTGCTCCGCTGCAGGATTACTGGGGCAGGGAAGACTTCTGGATGCCCATCTGCACAGCATGCTGGGGTTTATGGCTGGTCCATGTGTTGTCATAAATATGTTTTCATGATTTGGGACAGAAGTTTTCCTTCAGCAGAAATGTCTCGGCATTGCAGAGTGGGGCGAGATCCATCGGTGGGTAAAGTAAACTGTATGAATGGGAAAGCTTTCAGAAGGGCGTAATGGACTTGGCTCTGTCATGGAGAGTGGCACTTTGCCATAGTGTTGTTCTACAAGCTCTTTGTAACTTATGGTATTTAAGACCACAGGAGATGACGTGAGAGAATGAGCGTCTTTGCATTGTGTTTGTAGAAATATTTTGTATTCGGGACAGCCTGGGTGAGGAAACAACTAAACCTTTAGACTAGTAACCGCTATTGTAGCGGGCAGTTTTGCTCAGTGTTATAAAATGTTGTCTTGTGTGTAAAAGTAAAAACGTGAAACAAATGGCCCAAAAAAAGTTGAATATGTAGTTTAGTAGTTTCATTTACCACATTGTGGTTACTCTGTAGAAAGTGGTTTGGTTTGAGGCTACTTAAAAATGTTAAATTTTTCAAGAAAATAAGGTTAATGAATGATAAAATATCAACATTTAAACATTATCAGTGTCAAAATCCTTGATATTTAGCATGTGAACGATTGAAGGGTTTGCATAGTGAAGAAGTTGTGTTTGATCCTCTGTAATAACTTCTCGAGACATACGTTCGCCACTTTGTCTTTAAAGCACCAAAAAGCAAAGGAACAAAGCCCCACAGATGCATCACAGTCACTAGAGACATGAGACGAGACGTGTATTGTACAGTGCAGTGGGATGGCTGCATGTCTGTGAGGATTTGAATAGAATGGAAAGAACAAACCCGGCTCTGTAGCTCGCGGGATCCTTCACAACTTCAAAAGGCTACTTGTGCCCGGCTGCTCTGATAATGAGTTTTTGCCTTCTTCACACATAATGAGTGAAGGTAGCTCGACGCTGTGAGCACAGTGTGTCCACTCGCAGCTGGGGTCTCTGACTGACCGGAACAAAGGCTTAGTGTCTGTGATAGTGTGGAGGCTCAGCCATAAGCAAGCAGGCCAATACACTTCTGCTTGGCTGAGCTCTCAGTCCTCACCGGCCTGCTGGCCTGCAGACTGCAGACCAGAGAGGGACACCTGGGGATAAACTCTTCTTGCGCCAATGTGAAATGATCCACTGCTGCATTGTCCACGTCCTAAGCTCAGCCAGATAGACGTTACAGAAGCGTGATATGTGTTTAAAATGCAGGCACATATTTTGGTCTGAGATTCCTCCTGTTTGCTTGTTTTATTTTTCCCCCATAGATATCTCTTTCAAATATTTACATAAAGCCATATTTATATTCATGTTTTCATATTAAATTTGCAATGGAAATCAAATTAAACGAAAGCTTAGGATGAATGATTTTGGATGGTTATCATAAGTACTTGTGATGATAAATAGTGACGGAATATGCAGTGTCTTTCTGTATTCCTTTTTTATTTTATTTTTTATTCAACTGCTCTCTCAACCTTGGCAAGGATTCTTTTCCTGATTAATCGGTGTATATAATTTATTACATTTTTTTAAATAGTGAAAAAGGCTGGTTACAATTTCCAAAAGGCAAAAGTGATGTCTTAAGATAACTTATTGTGTCAGACCAGCAATTTACTGTCACATAAGATAAACTTAAGCTGAAAATCCCCATTGTTAACAAACTTAAACAAAGGAAAGTTTGGTATTTTATGGTAATTTACTCCTATTCATGGTTTATTACACATGTCTTTGTCATCTTTACAGATAGCTGATCAGCTTCCCTGGATTTCGTTGACGACTTCCCTTTGTTTCGCCTGAAGATGGAAACACTGGAGTCGGAACTGACCTGCCCAATCTGTCTGGAGCTCTTCGAGGACCCGCTGCTCTTGCCTTGTGCTCACAGCCTTTGTTTCAACTGTGCCCATCGTATTCTGGTCTCACACTGCACGCCCAGCGAGCCAATACAATCCATCAACGCCTTCCAGTGCCCGACCTGTCGCTATGTCATCACCCTCAACCAGAGGGGCCTAGAGGGACTCAAACGCAACGTTACATTACAGAACATCATCGATCGCTACCAGAAAGCTTCTCTGAGCGGACCGAATTCTCCTAACGAGACTCGGCGCGAGCGAGCCGTCCCCGACGGCAAAGCCATGACTTGTCCCGGTGACCGGGTGCAGTGTCAGTTCTGTGAGCAGGACCCTCCTCAGGACGCTGTGAAGACCTGCGTCACCTGCGAGGTGTCGTACTGTGACGAGTGTCTCAAGGCCACCCACCCCAACAAGAAGCCGTTCACGGGCCACCGTCTCATCGAGCCCTTGCTTGACACCCATCCGCGAGGGCTCATGTGTGTGGAGCATGAGGATGAGAAAGTCAACATGTACTGTGTGACGGATGAACAGTTGATCTGTGCGTTGTGTAAGCTGGTGGGCCGACACCGGGACCACCACGTTGCAGCCCTCGGTGACCGGTTTGACAAACTCAAGGTGAGGAATGATCTGTGGTTTGAGGAATGCTTGTGGAATGATGATGCACTGAAGAAAACTCATGTTTTACTTTGTAGTCCCACAGAAATCAAAGCTGATTTCAGCTTTAAGTAAGTAAAGTAAAGTCTAACTTTGTAACATTGGTCATTCGTCATTTTCTCTGCAGCTGAACTGAACGATAATTTTTTTTAATTGTACAGTTTCAACTGCTCGTTCCATGTTGGATCCGCTCCCCTTTCCGAGTGAAATTGACACTGGATTTGGACTCTCTTATTTTGTTCAAAATAACCCCTAAAATACAATGCTATGTTCCTTGAAAGTACAAACTGAACTGATTAATGCTGCTCAATGTTCCGGCCAGTGAGATGCATTATTGTTCATTATTGGAAATCAAATGTGAAGCAAGCATTGTCTTTTAGCAAATATGAACGTCATGTACTGTTAACTTGATGATAAACTAAATTAAATAACTGATGCTACAAAATGACATCATTTAATTATACGTTTATTACAATAAGGTCTGGTGATGTTCAATATTTTTCTCACTGTCAAATACATAATGGATAATTAATTGGTTCTTCTAACAAGTTTGTACCTTATATAATTTATTAATCTGTGCCTTTGACCTCCATTGTTGTTCAAAAACACATTCATGAGCCACATCATTGGTATGGGTACCATATTCCCTCAAAACAATGAACAGGACCCTGAGTTTTCTTTTGTATTAATCCCACACAAATCATCCTTCTGCTGTGAATAATCGCTGCATGACGTAATGAAAATAAAAATAGTTCCCGTCAAAGACATTATTTCATTGAGAAACCTTCCTTTAACATCCATGGTTTGTTATCTTGTTTTGAAAGGATTACATATTAAATATGGACTTGGGACTTGATGAGTTTTTTCACAGGATTTTTTTACGATATAAAAATATAGAATATTGCACAGCCTTTTCCTTTAGGACCAAATGTATCATAAGCCCTCAAGAAAAAGGATAAATATAGTGAGTTCGAGCTCTCTCTCTCGACCACTCTTGAATACAATGACTGCAAGAGAATGCTTTCACAGTTTTTAGGTTAAGTGGAATTGGCCACTTTCAGCAAATGGGACACATTTCAATAAGGCATGCGAGGATGCTGTTAGCTGGAGCATATGAAAAGGTAGCTCTGCATTCCTTCCATTATACATGAATCACTTTTTATCATGAGAATAAGAAGAATTTGGCTTCTGGGGTCAGTGCTTCGTGGACACAATGTTGGTCTCTAACATTTCTCCAGTAACCTCAGGGGATCCTTTTATAGTCCGCAACAAGGCAATCACGCAGCAGAGTTTTATCGCGAAGCCTTTTGACTTAACAACTATAACAATGTTGACCAACGGATGTAACTTAATTCAAGCAAGGTCAAATCTCAAATCATCAAAATATGTATCATAAAAAAATAATATTTTGCTCAATAGTTTGAGCTTTCTAGTTCTGTCAAAGTTCAACCGTAAGCGTATCCAGAACATTGCATAGCATCCACTGCATGAAATATACAGTACTGCTTTGTTTTCACAGTGTCCATGCATGACACAAGAGGGGGGGGGGGGGTTGGTGTATAAGAGGTAACACTTGAAACCCTTCTGTGTGCCTCTCTATCACAATGCTTAGCCACAGTGTAACTGGGATGCAAGCAAACAGAGAGATAGGTCAGAGGACCAGTCTTAACCTGTCTCCTTTGTTTGATCGTACTGTCGTTGTGCAGAAACCGTCCGGCCGCTTTCTCTGTGTGGTGGGGCGTGGTCATTCAAACCAGGAGGCCGACCAGGTGACCAGCATCATTTCTTTAATTCTACATTCAGGGACAGATTTATTTCATGGAGAAAAAAAAATTACATTTTTGTTTTGCTTTTCAAGGGCTTAATGCTTTGAAAAGCAAGATAATTGCACTGGTCAGCCACCAGTATCCTTGGTGGTTAATAATGTGACAATTGTGGTCTACGTATACTGCTTTTGTGTTTTTATTATTCGGTGTTGGAGAGAAGAGTTCTTCATCCTCCGAGCTATGTTCTGATTCCTTTTCTTCTATAATATCCTCAGTTGCTTGATGTCATTTTAACAATGAGACATATTCTACCAATTATATCTAATGTTGGCTCGTCTTTTCATCTTGTTGACCTCGTATTACATGCATTAGCCGCATCGTTAAAAGTCTACAAAGACAGAAGAGGAAATGGCAATTTCCATCAAAGAGAGAAATTATTTTTCTCTCATGTCACACAGGACAGGACCCAGGTGGAGCGCAGCTGAGCTTGTTTATAGTTGCGAGTTCTTCTCACACATGTTTACAGCCTCAGTGCCGCAGACTTTTCAGAAGTCCAGGATGTTGTGATATTGGCAAATGTGTTTGTGTGTGCAAGCATGCATAATGCTTTTGGCACTCTGTGACATGATCCTAGTTTTACACTATATTTGTTATCATTTATGCATCATACATTGTCAATGTCCAATGTATATATTTATATTGAGGGACAGATGAGGGGCTCGGCTATATCTCAACATGCAATCGGGGAAGGAAGTGGAGAAGATTCTTTTTCCGTTTATGAAAACAAAAAGAAACTTGTAGAAAATTTAGTTTTCCGTTAAAAGGCTGACTACGTCTACTAATTAAAATATAAATATTACAGAGTAATCTATATCCCACTTTATGAAGAGGTAATAAAAAAAAATCACATCCTATTTTAACATGTTGAACTTTTCAAAAGGGGGGGAACCACCACCTAAACAGGGTTGGTAGGTCCTTTAATAACAAGCCTTTTTCCCCAGCACACTTTTTGACTTATTAGGTAAAGCACAGGTATTAATTCAATTCAATTCAGTTTATTTGTATAGCCCAATTTCACAAATTACAAATTTGTCTCGGAGTGCTTTACAATCTGTACACATAGACATCCCTGCCCCAAAACCTCACATCGGACCAGGAAAAACTCCCAAATAACCCTTCAGGGGGAAAAAAAAAGGGAAGAAACCTGCAGGAGAGCAACAGAGGAGGATCCCTCTCCAGGATGGACAGATGCAATAGATGTAATGTGTACAGAAGGACAGATTTAGAGTTTAAATACATTCAATGAATATGACAGAGTGTATGAATAGTTCATAGTAGGCATATTCCACGATGGAGACCTCCACGATCCATCAGGCAGATGGCGGTGGGGAGGAGGAGTGGGCGGAGTCTCAACAGTGGGCGGAGTCTCAACAGGACAGTGGCGTAGTCAGAAGCAGGAATTCCAATATTACAAATAATATTTAAGATGGCTCGTCTCTCTTGAAGTTCCCCAGTAGGGCCTGACATTTGATACAACAGGAGTCTGATACTGAAGCAGTGAAAGGAATTTAACCATTTGATTATTTACAATAGTCAAAATGTCCTCGAAAATTTAAACAAATATATTTTGGTTTGTTTGGATTAGTAATGTTTGTAAAAAAATAAGCTTATTTAAAATTATAATCAAATAAGAATATGCATAGAAAAAATCAATGATAAATGTGAATATACTTATAATACAACCAATTAAAATAAATAAATACTTGGCCTTTAATGAAGTGCACCTGGTGTTGAGTTAACGTCTACTTGATAGTAGTGTGTATTTACACACTATCATATTACACCATCATATGCATTTCTGATTGAATGAACTAAAAACCATAGATGTGCAACAGGGCTCGTGGAGTTCACAGGATGAAGTGACAAACTCTTACAATGGATAGAATTTCTAATGTTGACACAGGATAAAACTCATCGTCCCGTCAGTGACCTCACGGGACTATGAGAGGAAGGAAGAGAGACCGGCCAAAGCAAAGGTGTGGGACCAGAAGCATTCACATATGAAAGGAAGCTGCTATCCTTTCCTCTCATCAGCTCTAAATGGCTCTAGGAAGGAGACCTCCATTAGAGCGTTCTAAACACATGAATATGGGCATTAATGTTGCAGGAGAAGCGTATTTTGGGCGCAGTGAAAAATACAGGACACCGAAATGTCTCTCGCAGTTTCTGCCTCTTCCATTTGCTCTGCCTCTCTTTGTCTTCATGTGATACTCGTCATACGCAAACAACACCATTGCTGGGGGAGAGTTGTAACCGTGTACACCCGGCTATATTCAACATGGGGTTGATTAATATGTTATGTTTCATGCTACCATTTAAAAATGTTGAACTCCCCTCACCTGCACCGACAGCATCTGTCAAGGTTTTCATCAGCTTCTCTTCCATATAAATAAATCATATTTGTGAAAGCGATAAAATAAAACTTCCGCTATTTTAGTACACAGTGACGCAGCCGCCTCATGAAATCACAATGTGAGACGTCGAAGCTGAAAGAGGTCTACCCGCTATGTTCCACAAACTTCGGCTCTTTACATGCCTCTCTTTTCTCGTTTCTTCTCTTCTTTTGACTTTTTTAAGTATTTCGTTTTTGATCAAGGGAAATCAAGCCCGATGCGCACAATTACATTGTTGTCCTCTGTAAAATGTTTCTTGATGTTCACTCCTCTCCTTGGAAAAGCTTCGCTGGGTTTTATCGGTTCCATATCTTTTGAAATCGATCTTACTTTTGCTGTTTCTCAAGATTACCAGACCTAGCTTAATACATTAAGTATTTTCTGCTTCTAACTTTATTAATTGAAAGTGTGGATAATAATTTAGAGTTTATTAAAACACCATGAGTGACAGAATGTTCCACACCTCTGCTTTTGGTGGGACTACACTCTTGTTTCATTGTATTCAATGCAATTATACATTTATCATCTATTTTAGAAGAAGAATGGGTCACATCAGAAGATGTGTTGTCCTACCACAGTACGCAGTCATCATGATACCCAATTACAGTAAGAGATTAAGTGTGAAACATAAGCCTTTGATCTGAGTCAGTAATTAACACAGCCGGGTTTAGTTGTCCAAATCACTGGCAGATGCTCGGCTAAGCTCCGCGGCCTCAGCGGGCAGTACGATGTGATCTTTGGCACACGCGATCGGAGCCCAAATGTGGCCACTCGTATCCAGTGGCAGCCATGTGTGTGCTCTCCTGTGCCCATTACTCCAGCCGGATACGCTCCTCGTGTTCACATTCACCTAACTCTCCTCCAAGTTGTATTCAGCTATTTACAGTTTGATGAGGTGTGTGTAATGAAATGCTCATTTTCAATTTTGTTTCCCAGCAAACTTTGGATTGCAACCTCAGCAGTCTAATCAAGAGGACCAGTGAGTTGGAAAGTCTTATGGGGAAACTCATCCAAACCTGCCAACATGTGGAGGTGAGGGTTGTTTATCTGTTCACTTTGCACTTCACGGGCAACAATTCATTAAATTATTAAATTATTAACACAGTGAATAATTACTGTATCTGAGAGTGGCTTTTCATCACGTCAACAAGATGAAGTGCACTTTAGTCTGTTGAACTTGGAAATAAACAATTTGAGTAGTTATTATGTGAATATTTAAACAGCATAATGTGTACATGTTCATTACAATGTCTGTGATTGGGGTGCAAATATGAACAAGGTGGACTGGCTACTGCTCTGCTTGCCCAACAATAAAATACTTATTCTCTAATGTGGTTTTCCTTTCACATTCCTTCTGAGTCTGCATACAATGAATTGTCCTGCAGAACGTATATATAAAAATAAAAAAAATATAATTAACCTGCAGTGCAGAGAAACATTTTGTTAAAGAAAAGGAATTACAAAAACGCTTCCACATTAGACACTGTCTCTTATCTATGCTTCTTTCCTGTCCAGGTAAATGTGTCGCGACAAGAAAACAAGCTGCTGGAGGAGTCTGACCTGCTAATTACTATCATACAGCAACGAAGACTAATCATAACCACCAAGATAAAGGAGGGAAAGGTAGTTGTTACAACACTTTTTGTTTGTTTCTTTATCACCTTGTGCCTGTTGATAACCTTGACTTCCCACATTACAACCCAGCATTCCACCAGAGACAGTTCATAAGGGAAGAGAGTCTGCTTCCTGTTCTCTGCCTCAGCAGACGCTTATTTGTTAAATACTAAAATGTCTGTGAGCTGTGTAAATGTTTGCAAAAAAAGATGAAAAAAACAAACATATGTTATGTTATGTTTGTGTTGTTCTTTATTAGAATATAGCAGCAGAACATTACTGTTGTTGGGAAAAACAATCATCAAAATTATGCTTTTAAGGTGAGACAGTCATTTTTTAAGAATTAATTACTCTTTTTAAAACAGGTTTTGCTGCTACAGCTCCCTTAGTCTCACATGAACAGAAGCTTATGCAGGCACTTATGTGTAATGTAATAAATTAAGCTAACTTTATGTCTTTTCTTGATTTGTCCCACACTATGTCCCAGATTACTTAATTTGATCTTTGAACAACTAAGTTAATTTCAAGTCATTTACTGCTGCTCTGCAGCTATTTCTGCTTTTTTGTTATGTTTTCAACCTTTCTTGGTGGTAAGAAAAACGTCAAATGCAATGATATTCTAACCTAAAGCTCAGAATGGGGACTGATGGCAACATGTCCACAGATCTGTATGTGGTTTTGTACACTTGTCTAAAGCTAAATACACTGAAATATGTTGTATTTTGTCTTCAGTCCTGAGTTTATTCTGTGCCTCTTGCATGATTTCCCTTCCTTTCCCATGTTAGATGCCATGCAGTGGCATGCTGGGCCATGCTCAGTGGCAGAGTACTAGCAGCCCTGCTTCCTGTGATGGCCCTCTGAGGAGGAGGACTCTGTCCTTCCTCACCCCGTGCCTCGTGTCACGTCCAGCTTCTGCTTTCAACCATTAAGCCAACATGGCACAGATGCAGGATAGAAGGGTCTGGTTACCATGGAAGTTTTTATAAATTCACTTCTTGTGCCAGTGTAGCTTGTAGAACAGGTTGAAGCTCCCCGTCATGAGGGTATTACACAACTGAAAAATCCCAGGTGTAAATCAGATTTCCGCCCCAGTACGATGTTCTAGTTAGTGAGGTCAAATCCAATCTGGCAGGTTGAGGCCACGTACAGTAAATAGGACATTGGTTGGTTATTTACTAAGCTTTTCATCATCAACATTTCCTTATTTGTCTTCTTGTTTAGTCTATGCGGCTGAGGAAACTAGCCCAGCAGATAGCCAGCTGCAAGCAGTGCATTGAGAGGTCTTCCTCCCTCATCACTAAGGCCGACCACACTCTCAAGGAGACGGACCAGACTCGCTTCCTCCAAACGGCTAAAAGCACCTGTGACAGGTGAGGTAACAAAGATAGCCAACACTATCAACTGACAACAGCTACGGTCTATAAAACCGTCGCCATATATTAATATACCTTTTGATTACAGAGTTTCCATGGCAACGGCCTCGTCTCAAATCCTGTTACCAGAAATGAACCTGAGTGACACCTTTGATACTTTTGCTTTGGACTTCACACGGGAGAAGAAAATGCTTGAAAGCTTGGATTACCTCACATGTGAGTGTGGTCTGTCACTGCCAGATGAGTGGAGTCCCTGTACAGCTTTTGCGTAGTTTTTCACTTTGTAATTCTTGAAACTAGACGATTTTTTGGCTATGTTTTATCCAAACAATGCATTTCAAAATATCCTAATTTTATCATTCAATTTAGAATGCACCGATCCGACTATCGGTATTTTTGCATCTCGGCCGTATCCTACATTTAAAAGTTTTACAAATATGTGACTTGGCAAAAGAAAACTAAAAAGCTCATAGATGTAAGACTACAATTTTCTGCTGAGTGAAATGGGTTTGATTAGTTGTGCTCAGCACCCGTTATGCAGCGTGAATTTACCTCTGCATGGGGGCTGTTAGCTGTAATAGCAAATTAGCTTAATTACACTTGTCAGTTTAAAACGACACAGATGGATAGTGCCATCATATTGTGAGTTTGTTATGCTGTTGTTTGCAGAACAGAATCCCCTCAGTTTTTGTTTCGTTCTCAGAAAAAAAACGCTTGTCTTTCGCTTTCTAATTGCAGCACCAAATCCGCCAACAATCCGTGAGGAATTAAGTACAGCTTCATACGACACGATCACAGTTCACTGGACAACAGATGATGAATTCTCTGTTGTGTCATATGAACTTCAGTATGCCATCTTCACCAGCCAATCCAATGTTGTCAGTAAGTCTATGTGCAGCTCTATGGCGGGGGTGCAGTGTATTGTTTGTGGTGGGAAACAATGATGGAGGGATTTGAAAGGGATGTCATACATGGACCTTAAATTAATTGGGGGATATACGCTACAATATCCAAACTTAATATTGTACTGTAGCAGCAGGAGAGGAGAGCTATGTCCTGGCTCTCATGAGTTGTTACACAAATACACTGCAATGTTTGCAGTGTCTAGAATGGAATATTGGAAAAATAACAGCTCAGTCAAACTGGATTTACATCAAGATGCTCATCCAAAGCTCAATATTATGGTGGGGTTGGAATGAGCAGCAGACTGTTTGAATCGATTGCTCTAACAAGGTCACACATGCTCGATCAAGCAATCTATTCTAATCTGCCTCAGTACTCAAGCACACTTGGATGAGTTGTAATGCGACGATATTTGATGAGTTAAAAACAGAAGCTAAAGATCGCAAGACTGCCTCCAATTACACTGCATTGTCCCATTGAATGAGGCTCCAACTCCACAGTGAGGAGACTCTCACATTCTATTGTTCTTTGTCAGTGACTCTTTGTCTGCTTGTTCTGCAGGTTTGTGCAACTCTGCTGACAGTTGGATGATTGTACCAAACATCAAGCAAAATCACTACACTGTCCACGGGCTCCAGTGTGGCACCAAGTACATTTTCATATTGAAGGCCATAAACCAGGCTGGGAGCCGCAGCAGTGAACCAGGGAAACTCAAGACCAACAGTATGTCAAGAAGTTATTCCATGATTAATTTCCCATGATAATTGTAATGCATAACAACTAGCATTGTTCCTCTTTTCTTTAAGGTCAACCATTCAAGTTAGACCCAAAGTCAGCTCACCGGAAGCTCAGGGTGTCCCATGACAGCCTGACGGTGGAGAGGGACGAGACGTCGTCCAAGAAGAGCCACAGTCAGGACCGCTTCTCCAGCCAAAGCAGCTACGGTATCACAGGGAATGTCTACATCGACAGCGGCCGCCATTACTGGGAAACTCTGATTGGAGGAAGTTCATGGTAAAAAGATGAATCCCAATGGCTTTAGAACGCGGTTGTGCTTTTTAAGGAAATGTCTCGTCGTCTATCTTATGTAGTTACATGAAATTTGGTTCAGACATTCTGGTTTCCAAAAGAAATAATTGTAATAACTTAGTTCGTCCCTTAACTTCAGGTCAAAATCTTTGTCGTGTGGGTTTGGTTTATGACCAAATACCTACAAAAATAATGACATTCTCATCGGTATCAGCTAATTAGCAAATGTTACCATACTAACAGATGGTGAACATGGTACGCATATATTATGCGAACATTTCCATCATCAGCCTGTTAACATGCATTTAGCTCAAAGTACTGCAACAGCCTCACAGATACATACAAATATCATGACATTCTCATCGGTCTCAGCTTTTCTTTATGTTTATTGCTAATTAGCAAATGTCACCATGCTAACACGCTAAACGAAGATGGTGAACATGGTACACATTACACCTGCTACATAGCAGTATGCTAACATTTCCACTGTGAGCCTGTCAACATGCATTCAGCTCAAAATACTGCAACAGCCTCACAGAGCCCTAGAATGCTTTGTTGATAATAGTTTGGGTTTACAATGCTAGACATATACAGGATATTTATGACTGTTTTTTTCCATTGGGCATGCAGGTTTGCAGTGGGTATTGCATACAAGTCAGCACCAAAATATGAGTGGGTCGGCAAAAACTCTTCTTCCTGGGTACTGTCTCGATGCAACAACACGTGGGTGGTGCGTCACAACAGCAAGGAGAAGCCCATTGAGCCCTCACCCCACCTGCGTCGTCTCGGAGTGCTGTTGGACTATGACGCTGGATCGCTGTCTTTCTATGACGCTGTCGGCGCGCAGCACTTGCATACGTTCGATATCGCATTCGCTCAACCAGTCTGCCCAGTGTTCAATGTGTGGAACAGGTGCTTGACAGTCCTCACCGGACTGCCCATCCCAGATCACTTAGAGGGGACAGACTACAACAACTGACCAACCTGTCCTGCTGGATTCTCTTTGTGTAAAGAAACCAGACCTCATTGACTCGTATGCCCACATACATTTTGACAAACAAAATAACAACGGTAACTGAACGAGATGTAATTAATAGCCCAGGTGTACATTCCTAATCAAGCAGATGTAGGAATTTAAAGGGAACTATTAAAGAAATGATTTACAAGCATCTGTCGATGTATTTCTTTGCTTTGCACATGTAGGCCTATGTATATTACACTGCTAGATGGAATTAAGGGTTTGCTTACAGTTTGAAATTAATTTTCAAATAGGTTTCAGATTATTCTTATTTCTTACGTTTATTCCATGCTGTTCCATTCATGTTTGATTATAATTATAAACCTTGAGGTGCAAGTGACAAACAGACTCTGGAGGGTTTGTATGATTGGCTATTTTAAGTGTCACGTTTTTTGAAAGATTCTTTACATCATAGCACTTTGAGAAGTTGTCACTATACAATGTATTTCTACGCCACTTAAATGCAAACGTTTTCTTGTCATTGACTCGTAAGGAAAAAGCACTGAATAGATCAGTGAACAAAGATTTTAAAAACATGTTTTAGACTAATTTAAAATCAATTAAGTAATTTTCAAATATTTATTATCTGTCAATGTGTGCAGTTCAGCATTATGAGATCATTCATCACAATTTTCACATTTAAGTTTCTCTCTGACAAGCTGTAATAAAAGTGACTTAATTTGATAAGCTGTGTTGTTTTTCCTGCATGGTTTTAAGATGAAAGATAATAATCTAATATTCAATTCAGTTTATTTGTATAGCCCAATTTCACAAATTACAAATTTGTCTTGGAGTGCTTTACAATCTGTACACATAGACATCCCTGCCCCAAAACCTCACATCGGATCAGGAAAAACTCCCAAATAACCCTTCAGGGGGAAAAAAAGGGAAGAAACCTGCAGGAGAGCAACAGAGGAGGATCCCTCTCCAGGATGGACAGATGCAATAGATGTAATGTGTACAGAAGGACAGATTTAGAGTTAAAATACATTCAATGAATGTGACAGAGTGTATGAATAGTTCATAGTAGGCATATTCCACGATGGAGACCTCCACGATCCATCAGGCAGATGGCGGTGGGGAGGAGGAGTGGGCGGAGTCTCAACAGTGGGCGGAGTCTCAACAGGACAGTGGCGTAGTCAGGAGCAGGAATTCCACGACCCAGACCTCGATGATCCATCAGGCAGATAGGATCTATGCCGTCTCATAGGGTCCGATGACCCCATGAGACGTGAAGTCAAAAGGACTCTGGGGAGAAAGCAGAGTTAGTAACGTGTGATTGAGAGATGAAAATTCAACCTTAAGGAGAGAAAAAAGAGGAGATAGGTACTCAGTGCATCCTAAAACGTCCCCGGCAGCTATAAGCCTATAGCAGCATATCAAGGGGCTGGACCAGGTGAACCTGATTCAGCCCTAACTATAAGCTCTGTCAAAGAGGAAAGTCTTAAGTCTACTCTTAAACGAGGTGACTGTGTCTGCCTCCCGGACTGAAGGTGGAAGCTGGTTCCATAAAAGAGGAGCTTGATAACTAAAGGCTCTGGCTCCCATTCTACTTTTTAAGACTCTAGGAACTACAAGTAGTCCCGCATTTAGTGAGCGTAGCTCTCTAGTGGGGCAATATGGTACTACAAGCTCCTTAAGATATGATGGTGCATCACCAATCAAGGCTTTGTAGGTTAAGAGAAGAATTTTAAAAGTGATTCTTGATTTTACGGGTAGCCAGTGCAGAGCAGCTAGTGCAGGAGTGACGTGATCTCTTTTCTTAGTTTTAGTGAGAACAGCTGCAGCATATAATATATAATAATAATATATAATATATATATATATATATATATAATATACAATATACTGTGCATTTGTTGTTTACACTCATTTGTACTTGATTTCTCATTTAAGCTTGAACAGGCTCTCACAACACCACAATGAAGAGACAATAACAGCACCACCATCGAGAAATATGTCAGTCTTACTTTACAGGGCTTCCTCCGACCCACACTGAGCCAAAATATAACTTTGACAAGATGTGCTCTGACATCTATTTTTGTTCTCGAGTAACATGGCTTGAATTCTGCTGCATCCCCTTTCAACTAAAGTAGACAGGAGCAAAAAAGAAAATGTCTGAACTGTGTGACCTCCCCATGAGACACCCTGCAGACAGAGCTGTAATACGTGAGCGCCATCTCCTCCACGACATGCAACCAGGATTTTGAGATACAATTTTGTTTGTGAAAAATACTGGAAGTTGTTTGTGTAATCACAATAGATACATTGGTCTGGTTTTGACCTCAATTTTAGCTCTAAGATAAGCTTTAAGTTAATTTATTTTAATTAAACAATTTAAACAACAAACATAGAGACATAAAGAAAAGATTTTGTAAAAAATGAACAACTAAAACGTTTTATCAAGTAATAAAGTGTTAATACATAATTGTGTTAATTAAAAAAGCCATATTATCACATCATCACTTTTTATTCCATATATATATATGATATACTGGTCACAGGAGCGTCATTAGGCCTATTTCAGGGGGGCTTCAATGTTTCCACTGATTGGTATATTTGACACTGAACTAGTTCATCTTTATCTCAGTGATAGGGTCCAAATGAGTATAAATTATCACTATGACCCTGACATTTTGTCTCTAACAATGTATATCCCCCCCCCCCAAAAAGAAAAAGAAAACAGGCATTAAGTTAAGGCTGTATTTTAGATGATAAGACACATTGTCTTTGCGTGTCATCAGGTGCTTTACTCTGAATGTGCATTTAGAGATTTAGAGAAAAAAAGCAATTGTCAGACCTGATGAGCAAGATTGGATATCTAATTTTGAAATATAAAAAAATGTGTCTCAAGTCTCCACCTGCTGGATTTTTATTTTCTGTGATTCAATTTACAACTGTGCTGCCAGATGTAATATCTGTCACACCAAGACATTGCATCTATCATGTTGGTTTATTTGTCTTGTGGTGTTAGTAATGTAGTTTATAATAATGATATAGTGGGCCTCAGATTGATAAGATAGGATAAGATAAAAGAAGTTAAGAGAATAAAAGAGAACATAAGAGAAGATAAGCGATAACAGACACTGTATTAGCATCCATCATTGCAGCTCATAGAGGAACATGATTGTGTTTTGCTGATCCTTAAAGCAGAAAAAAGTAATGATGCAACAATCAGTGCCATCCAGGTGAGAGCTGATGCAAATTTGACAGAAAAAATAAAACTCAGAAACAATCAAATTTAGACTAATTTGACACTTATGAATATACTTATATGCTCAAAAAGCTGCTTTATTTAATAATGTACTTGTTTGTTTATGTATCTATTACATTTTTAACCTATAATAATTTAAATGGAAAAACTAATTTGAAGATTGCTATAACCAACACACCATAATATATTAGTATGAGTAATAATATTTGCAGAAAACCCCGAAAAGAACAGACACAACCAAACAATCAATCCAACATAACAACTAAAATTAAAAAAGACACACAAAAAAGCAGAAAAGGCATGAATACCAAACATGTTATGTCAAATTAATGATGGAGACATCATCATGATAAACACTGAACAGAAACATAGTTTATATTGTTCTCATGATCCGGAGAAAGCCAAGGCCACTATGAAAGTACTCAAATAAAATATACTCTATTAAAATAAAGTATTTTGGAACTTCACTGACCGCATCAGACGGCCACTTCTCCAAGCCCCGCCCACAATCCCGGAACAGGAAGTACCTGCGCGTTTTTCGCTGCTGACGTTGGCGCTGTACGAAGTGACGATGGCGTCAACAGACCAGTCCTTCCTGGACCTGATAGATAAAGAAACCCGGGAGAAACTGTCATTTTGGGATCGCCGGACCGACGCCATGGCTCCCCTCACCGAGAAACAAATGGACGCCGTCCTGGAGATCCGAGCCGCAGCGGAGACGCTCGCTGTCCCGTCAGAGGTGAGCCGTGACTCTCCGGGAGCGAGCTAGCGTGCTAACTGTTGTTGCTACATTACTTTATTAACGTCAGTGTCGCTAGCTAACCTGAACGTGCCTCTCGCTCTCTTAAACCGAGAATCGAATTGTAACGCCACGTATCGCGATATGTCAGCTTGCAGGCTTCACCCGCGAGCTGGCACTGCGACGTCAGGTATGTTCAGGAATAAAGAGCCCCGCTTTGTTTTCGCAGTTGCCCATTGAGGACCTGTGCAGCCTCTCGTCGCGGTCCTTGCAGTCTCCCTTCTTGGCGTCTGTGCCCGCGTCCACGGAGGACGTCCTGCTCAAGGGGTTCCAGATGCTCGATATGGGGAATGACCGGATAGAAACGGCACAACAGGTGACGGGAAACAGTGCCGCGGACGTACTCTCGTCACAATAAGGTGCATGGTTGTTTAACACTGTGCCCACTTGTGTTGCAGTTTTTTGCCTGGTTTGCCAAGTTGCAAGCAAACATGGACCAGGACGATAACTCAAAATACAGGTGCGTGCATGTTTAAGTGCTTTTACTCGACACTGTGCAGGATTGTTTTGGCTATGTGCTTGTTTAGAGAAGGGCAGGCTTGGAGTAATCTTTTTGAAAGAGTTCAAGAGAACCCCCCCTTTGTTGACAAGGTAAATCAGTGTTATTACAGTTGATATTAATATATCATGACAAGTATGCATGCTTAACATTAAAAGGCCAGTTTTTCATCACACACCCTAAAAAGCCATCGTAAACTAGCCTGTTTTCAGACCCCTGAATCGTTGCTCACATCTCAGATTTGGTCTGTGATTCAAATTAGTTGAAAATAAGGAAATAACAACAACAATAAGGAAACCTAAATTTCCCGGACTAGCAAGTCCTTAACCCCGGACACAAACGTGCACACACATGGACCACGTAACTAATCAAAGGTGAACAAAGAAGATTAATCCTCAGGCTATGTATTTTACAGTGACCGTGTTTACATGCGTTCGAATTATTGGCTTAGTCGGACTGAAATCGAATTATCCGTTTCATGTAAACACCTTAGTTCGACTATGTGCGGTCCGACTACGATCCGATTAACACCCTGGATAACTCGATCCGATCCGGTTGATAATTCGACTATCGCGGCATGTAACGGTGAATTGGATTAGGAACTGGACTTTGCGTCTTTGCGCATGCTTGAGATCCCGCCGCCCTCCTCCCTCCTCCCTCCCATGTCGTGACCCGGAAGTCGAAAGAGACGATAAGTTGTCACTGCCGGGAGCCTGGCCGGCAGAAAACAAACAAACAACGCCAATAGCGCCATTTGCATTCGCTGTACTCCTATTAACATCATGCAAGAATAGTCGAGGGATGTAGCTTCGCCTTGCTCTCTGTTCGCCATCTTTCTCGAAATGTTGATGTTGTTGTTGTTGGTTGTTGTTGGTAGTGGTGAAGAGGTCAAGCGGAAATGGCTGTATCACCACGAGTTGTAATGAAAACAGCGCCGCCTATCGTATCGGATATGACATGCTTTCGGCCAATGATTCGAATTACTCACTGCCATGTATATTGGGATAACAGCAGATCCCCCAAAAGATAGCATAGTCCGACTAGATTCGAATTATACCATCATGTAAACACACTGACTGTATGACGACATATAAATATGCTGCCATGCTGCTCTCTATGAGATAAATGTCTCAGCTGTACTTCTGGTCACTCCCCAATGAGTGGTCAGAAGTACAAGAAGAACAGTGTGTCAAGCTTTCTGATCAGTGTTAAAACATTGTCAAAACTCTGCAAACCTGGAGGTCGCTTCACTGCATCATCTTGGAAAGCACACGGATGATATTTCTGCTTTCCCCTTCAGAAAAACCAGAGATGATCTAAACTGCTACCAGGAACAATGCGACGCTATCCTGGAAGATGTCTGTACTGCTCTGGAGCACTTGGACTCCCTCCAGAAACAGTATCTGTTTGTGTCCAATAAGACTGGCACCTTACACGAGGCCTGTGAACAACTCCTAAAAGAGCAGGTGAGCTCAGTTCTATCCAGTTAATAACTCACGCCACATAAGAGTCAAATCGATGAGACTTGGTCAATAGAATATGTTTAAATTGAAATCTTACTGGATATATTTTTCTTATGGTCCAGGACTGAATATTGGCAAACATGAACATCACTCCAAAACCAATAAATTACATAATTAGCTGCCTGTTTGGTCTAAAATCTCGAGCTGCTCTGAATTAGGAAGTTGTGTCAAAATAACTGTGGTAAGACCAGAAGGAGTCACCTGAGATGAACTCTGTCCTCATCTAGTTCAGAACAGTGTGACATAAATAGGCATTGAGGAGATTGAAAAAACAAAACAAATACATGCTGCTCATGCTTGACATATTTCATATCTTATTGTTCATAATAGATTGGACCATTTGAGGAACTTGAGCTGAATTGAACTTGAAATGAAATTAAAGTGTCATGTATAATTATGTCGGGTTTGTTTTGTTTCTGTCTGTCTGCAGTCGGCGCTTGTTGACCTGGCAGAGAGCATACAGCAGAAACTGTCATATTTTAATGAGTTAGAAAACATAAACACGGTAGGTTTTTCTACATCTCGATAAATCTATGCCATGTCTTTATTGTTAATTAGATTTTAACCTGAACCTATACATCTTAAGATAATCAGTCAATCATCAATAATATGGATGTCGGCTACATTTCCTATATAATTATTTCTAAAAGGTTTCATAAAATGTACTCATTAAATTGTATTTTATCTCCTAAACCTTTCAAAGTAAAAGCTGAACGACTCTTTTTTAATGTTTTTTATGAAAATAACAATGTTTTAATTATAAATCTGAAACACTATAATTGTGTTTTTGGAATGACTTTGAACCTAACTTTTTATTTGTCTTTGCAGAAACTGAACTCACCAACCCTGTCTGTAAATAGTGACGGCTTCATACCAATGCTGTCAAAATTGGATGACTGCATTGAATATGTTTCTTCACATGTAAGTAGCTCGCACTCTCGATTAAACTTCAATTCTGTTTGTGCAAATGTCATCTTACTACCAGCGATAGAAAAATTAAACACAAGATGATTAAATGCCTTTTGTGTTGTTAATGCATATTTATACACCACTGGGAAGTTTAATTAAAACGAAGACGATGCCAGTACAATGTTGAATTGATAAAGCTGTATGATTTATGCATTGCAATAAAATATTAAATTGAGAAAGCTGTATGATTTATGCATTGTAATATGTGATCACATTTAAAGCTGTCTTAACTCTTCCTAATCTCTGTTAATTGCAGCCCAATTTCAAGGACTATCCAGTTTATTTGGCCAAGTTCAAACGGTGTCTTTCTAGAGCCAGACACTTCATGAAGATCCACATTGTGAACACAATGCAGCATCTCACGAGCCAGTTAACAAAAAGGGTAACACAACACCACATTTCCTCCTCTTATGAAGCCAACAATGGCGGAGGGAGGCAAGCATATTGAACAGTACGTGTGCCTGCTTCAAAATCAATAACTGATTTAATTGTTTTGTCTCCCCCAGGATCCAATGGGCTTGACTAATGCAGACAATGCATTTACACTGTACTATGTGAAGTATAGAGCAGCTGCACCCAAAGTCAGAGTGAGTAAACTGTTTCTACTCCCTCACGAACATTCTACACGCATCATTTAGTGTAATATGACATTTCCATCGATATTTTTCTTCCTCTTTCAGTCACTGATTGAACAGATAGAACAGCGAGCAGAGAAGATTCCTGAGTGAGTGTTAATTAATCCTCCCAATTAACATCGCAGCATTCCTGTTATATTTCTCCCGGGCACTAAATGAACTCATTCCTCCTCGTGTTAATGTGAGCAGATACCATCAGCTGCTAGATGAAGTCCATCAGTGCTACCTTGACCAGAGAGAGCTGCTCCTCAGTCCCAGCATTACATCCACCATTACTGACCTGACCAACCAGAACATCAAAGACCACTGTGCTCTGGTAAGGCACGCCTTGTTTAAAGCAGACCTGCCCTTTAGAAATAAGCTGACATTTGAGCTTCCAGAGAATGCACATTATGGTCCCTCTGGGTTACTTTCTGGAGTGTTGGTGCCGACTCAAAGCTGTGCACATGATAAATGAGATTGTGCATCCACAGCCTTGTTTAGTTCACAAGTGAATTCCGGTGCAGTGTTGTTTGTATACTCTGTCAAACCTCATCTATGAAGCAGTCACTATTGTGCTGTTTTCCTCTACTGTTTGAATATGTAGCTGACCTAAAGGTTGGCCCTTGTGGTAAAATATCTTTATTCCAATTTGATACTTCAGAAATAATTTCGTCACCCAGACAGAGTATGTATTTTGATGCCGTTGTGGCATTTTAAAAACACTTCGCTAATTGGCTTGATGGGGGACGCTACGATTAAAGGTCAGACTCTCACACAACAAACGGAATAACGGCAGCACCACCTGTCCGAGATGTTCCTTTTTAATGAAACTTGAAAGGTTATGCATCTTGTTAATGATTGCTATAATGGGTGCCTCCGTGGGAGGATGTGTTTGCTCGTGTGAAGCGGAGCCAAAGCAAAGTATTCGTCGGCAATGCGGGTGATCGTGATGTGTATTTGTACAGGTTCGCAGTGGCTGTGCCTTTATGGTTCACGTCTGCCAGGATGAACACCAGCTGTACTATGAGTTCTTCTCAAAGCCCACACCTGCACTCGAGTGAGTAGCACCCGCCTCCGTACGATCGTGATCGCTAAACACACTGAGCGTCATGGTCTCGCAGCGCACATGCAGGCAGGACGTGTTTATTGAAGGCGTTTGGCTCGATATGTTAAGTGCTTGAAATACCAATTTACACAGCATGTGCAGACAATTTGTATTACCATTTTCTAAGCCAAACTGTACTTAACAGTTTGCACAATTATTTGTAGTCATTACTTTATTGCTTATCTTGAAGGAAAGTCAAAGATAATTACGAAGAATGTATAATTTTAGACTCTTAGATGAACAAAGCAATTAAATGGTGTTTTATGCCAACTTGTTTTAATTGACGACTGTACTGCACTTTGACACTTTGTCTGTGATAAGTGCAATATAAATAATCTTAACTTACTTACTTTAATCTTTGACAGTGAGCTGCTAGAGAAGTTATGTTTGTCGCTCTATGATGTCCTCCGGCCTCTAATCATCCACATCGTGCACCTGGAAACCCTGTCTGAGCTCTGCAGTATCCTCAAGAATGAGATGCTGGAAGACCATGTTCATAACAATGGTATGTTAGAGATTTTGTCCCCTCAAATTGTCTCACTCGTCACATGGATTTTCAACGGTTGAGTTACTAAGATACAGCTGTGCTGGAGTTTGAGGAGCAAAAACCAAATTGTACTAACTCCAAATTGCTTTTTTACAAGGGTATTTAATGTTCCGGGCTATGTCTTGGATGCAGCTCGTAGAGAGTTCTGGAGGTTACTACTCCCAAGAAATAGTCGGATGCGTAACCTCCAGGGAATGTAGACGTTACACATTAAACAAGGTACAGCGTTCTAATTAGTGAGCTTTAGGCTGATGTTGTTCCTGCCTCTTTTGTTTAGCTTCTCAGTTGGGGGCCTTTGATGCCGTCGTGAAGCAGATGCTCGAGGATGTCCAGGAGAGGCTGGTCTACAGGACTCACATTTACATACAGACTGATATCACGGGCTACAACCCAGCTCCCGGGGATCTGGCCTACCCTGAGAAACTAGAGATGATGGAGGTAAGTTGAAAGGGATGTCGTAACATATTTACAAAATAAAAACTCTGCTAACTGTTATCTGTTGAGTTTCTACTTGCAGAAAGTGAAACTAATTCATAAGACCTGTTCATGTATTGACAATTCTTAGATTAGTTGTTTTGGCTTTGAATTGTCTCGGCTCATGGTTAAAATGCTTGTTATGGCCGACTTAAGACGCACATTTGTTTGAATGTTTTGAGTTGAATTCCAGCGAATTTGAGCCTTCTGAGTCCTTCTCACTAGTGAATGTCTGAACACTTGGTAAAATACAACTTTGTGTATTGGCCAACTTTTCAAAGCTCTGAAATGTGTTTCAAGTGCCTTATGGCCTCAATGTCAAATATCAATGTTGTTGTTGGTTAAAGCAAGTTAAATAACATTTTATGAAAAGCTTTTTAAAAATCCTGTTGATATTGAAGCAAAGTAACAAAAAGTGACTTTCCGATGTTTTAACACTTTCTAACTGCAGGTCCTTGAAAATCAGAATTCATTAATTGTGAGCCTTGGTCTTCAGGCTTGTGAACATCTGCGCATGTTATTAAATACCTTCTGAGCTGAATTTACTCTTTTGTTAAAGCAAGGAGGAAAAGAACAAGCTAACACATTCTATCTTCTAACTCTTGCAAATAGAGAATTGCTCAGAGCTTGAAGGAGGAGCAGATGAAGCGGATGTCCCAAGAGTCCATGTTTTCTGATGTTCAGCTTGAGGATCCTGATGGCCGAAGAAACAGTGGGGCTGGTCCGTTTTTCCAGTTGTGACGCTTTCATTTATTTTTTTATATATATACACACACACACGCACACATAACTTTTGATGTAATTGTTGCACGATAGCTCTCTTCCTCTTTTTTTTTTTTAACAATAACTACAGGCAATATAGAAGCGTCCCGCCTCCAGACATCCATCTCTCCTGCTGATCTGCACGGCATGTGGTACCCCACTGTCAGACGAACGCTGGTTTGTCTGTCCAAGCTCTACAGATGTATAGATGTGAGTGCCCCGTTTTTTATTGAGTTAACAGTCACCCATCCTCAAATATGGTAAGATGTGTGACATTTTCCTCATTGCATTTCTTATTCCTGTGTTTCTGACTGACTTGGTCTTTTTCCAGAGAACAGTCTTCCAGGGTTTATCTCAAGAAGCCTTATCTGCCTGCATCCAGTCCTTGCTGAAAGCTTCAGATATCATCCTTAAAAACAAGGTTGGCACACATGGTTAAGAGTAGAATATGGTTTTATGTTTTTACTGAATAGCTGGAAATGAGCCTTTCTTTTGAAACATAATAAGATCAGCTCCCTCTTCAATAAAATGGGCTCTGTTATTCCAATTCCTTTCTGCTACTGGATCCCTAACTAAAGCAGCAGGGATGTCATTTGAAGTTTATTTTAATGGATGCTTTATTATGCTCTACAGAGCGTTCAGCAGACCATCCTTTATTTATGGGCTTCTCTCACCTTCAAATTAGCTGTCTGTCTGTGCTAACTGGCCCGTTTCAACCTAACACTTCAAATTAAAGCAGCAACATCAATCTCAGAGGATATGTTCCCACCCCATGTTGATGATGTCTTTTTCCAAATGTTTTTTGTCGCTAGCTAAGCAAATAGTTTCAACTGCCTTTTTTTTCTCACAGTTATATCTCTTTCCAGCTATTGCTAATCAGCAGTTATCAATTAGGCATATTCCGTCTCTAAGCTCATGCCTTTTATGTTATCTGTCGCTTGGATAGTCAGCAGATGCCCTTTTGTGTTGGCAGCCTGCAGTGTGGATTTAACAGTGTGCTATCACTTTCTACAGACGCAAATAGATGGGCAACTTTTCCTGATCAAGCACCTGCTGATAGTGCGTGAACAGATTGCCCCATTTCACACCGATTTTGCCATCAAGGAAATCTCACTGGATCTGAAGAAAATGCGAGGTGAGATAATTAAAGGTGGAGGGAACATTGGTGTTCAGCTCCATAAAGCCAGTCATTACATTCTCATGCTCATTAAGCAACTTCTGCCTATCACATGCACCGGTGGCAACAATTAATGTGGAAATTACAGTGTAATCTAACACCATAATGTACGTTAACCGATGGCTCACAGGGCAGATTTGCTTCCTCCTATCAGCCTTATCGCTGTCAAGGTCATATTTAATTTGTATCACTAGAGGGCACTGTAATTCTACACCAGCCCAGATTTAATCTCTGCTTTGTGTGAAGATGCCGCCTTCAAAATCCTGAACCCTAAGGCTGTTCCCAAATTCTTCCGTCTTAACAGTCACAACGCCATCCTTGAATTCCTGTTGGAGGTAGTGTTTTTATTTTTTTGGCCTATTTTATGAAAGCTACCATACACTTTATGTACTTTGATTAAGCACCCTGTCTCAGACTAACGGCACTCGATAGGACTAAAGCCTTCATCTCTGCGTCCCCCAGGGAACACCAGAGATAAAGGAGCACTACATTGACTCTAAGAAGGATGTGGACCGCCACCTGAAGTTCAGCTGTGAGCAGTTCATTCAGCAACAGACTCAGATCTTTGTTGGGAACCTTGAGGAGTTTCTCACCAAGGTGACTGAAGGCAGAATGGGCCTCAGGCATTGATGGCTTCCTGACCTCCATTTTTTTTTTTTCAGCCTTTACCTTTTTAATAAGTTAAGAAATAATAACTGTTTTGGTATGCTAATGACAACTGATGATAAAATGGCTGATTTTCATCTCTCTTATCTAATTCTAGTGTGTAGGTGTGTGTGTGTAGGGGTGTGTTTCTGCATTTTGACATTTCATTGTTCTGAAATCTTTCAATGCAGCAATTGTGCTGCAGTAATTGTTTGCCGGTCTTTTATTTCAACTCACCTCACTCAGTTATGTATTCAAAAATTAAATACGACTCTGTCGGGTTCAAGACTGCGTTGAATTGAACAAATTGGCATCAAAGTCACTCTTTTTCCCCTGCGTCGCTAATAGTAACACCAGCACCAATTAAGTCTTTTCAGATTGTAATGTGTTGTTTTGGTTGTCTGCACTCAGGTTGCAGCTCTTAAAACTACGGCTATCCAAGGGGGTCCCACGTATAGTCTGTCTCAGCAACCTTGGGCACAGCCAGGTAAGATTTGTCCCGGCGCCTCTGGCATCAGGTGGTAATTCATCAACGCGTATAGCGAATGCTAGAGGGCATCTCAATGTTTTGTTTCTCTGCTTGTAATTTTTTCTCTTTTTAGCAAAGATCAACGATATAGTGATGACGACCTACCGTGTGATGAAGAGCAAGCTGCCGAGCACTTTGCAGAGCATGTCCTTGTACCTGGCCAATAGAGACACGGAGTTCATCCTTTTCAAGCCTGTCCGGGTGAGTGGTAGCAACGCTGGATTGCAGCTTGTTCAGTTTCTTTGCAAGTCCTTATTAAAGCTCAAATAATTCCCTCATACTGTATTTACAAAGCAGCATTCCCATGTGTTTGCACTCAAAGGTCGAATCAGTGATTTTCTCAAATGTAAATTTGAGGTTATTCAAATATATCACTGAGAAGTGCAATTGTCTTTCTCTTCCCTCATAGGCATTGAAAGTGTAGGTCTTTTGTGCAGCGCTGTATGCAGACATGATGTAAACAAACCTCTCTTCCATAACTCGTATTTATCATTAGCGAGGCTCGGTCACCGTAGTTCAAGACCTGTCGATCAATTTGGAAAGCCAACAGTCTTGGGCGTACCCATTTGTGTTCCTTTAGCTCTAAATGATTTGTTATTGAGCGCTAATAGAGAAATCTTTGTGCCGCCTGTGTACTGTTCATCAAAGGGCCAGGTGAAGCCGAATGAGAGGGAAACGACATTCTGCAGTTGACATGGAAACGAGATAGTGGGGGGGCCATAGGCCACATCAAAATGTCGTATTAATTTCTCTGCAGCACTCGGTAATCGTATGGCATTCCCCACAGAATAACATCCAGCAGGTATTCCAAAGACTGCATGCCTCGTTTCAGGAGGAATACAGCGGAGAGGACCTTCAAATCATTGCGTGTCCGTCGATGGAGCAGGTACAGTACTGTGGGACTGTCACAGCCCAAGGGCACCTGACATATAGTTGTGATGATAACATCCCCAACTGCTGAGAGCTTCTTAAGTGGAGAGCCGTTGGATAACGTATGCCAGCTCAGCCACGGCGAGCGCTCATCATGTTTTACGGCTCTCTTTCAGATTAACCTACTGCTGTCTGTGAATAAGTAATGTCCACGTTTGGTGTGGCAATGCTGGTGAAACACCCAGTGGATAGCAATGGGATACTGCGACCGTGACCAGGAGCCGTGAGGCTGAGCATGCAAGATGGCCAGAGACGCTCCACCTGAGCTGCAAGCCTGACCGGGAGTGCTGAAGGGACGGCGGGGAAAAAAAGAAATCCTGCGCAAGACCAAAGATTCTCCCAGGCTCGAGTCGTGTGTTGGTCCATAACAATGATGACTTTGTTAGACTGATGGTGGGTTTGTTGTGGTGGATTTCTGATCACAGTGTCAGACTCTGCGGGGATGGGGGAAGTATTAATAGTGCGAGGACGAGGGCCCTTTGGGTTTGCACATAGAGGCACTGAAGGGTCTTTTATCAGCCCGGTAGCTATTGGCCTGTATGAAAGATTTCATTCAGAAGCGTAACAGATTCCCTGTATTGTTCGGAAGGAAAAGCAAAAAAATCCTGCAAAAGAGTTTAATTCCTCCGCTTAAAAATGTCCCAACATTTGGTCCCTTCAGTCGCACTGTGGTGGCCTGCTGTGCTGCAGGACTCTCAGGTCCCCCAATCCTCCGCTTTACTGGTCCTATGTGTTCTTAAAGATTCTTCTTGTGAATTTTTTTCTTATTCTGTTGCAAATTTGTACAAAATACGATGACATGATTTCTACTTTATCCTTTTATATATCGGTTGATTGCAACTAATATGCTTTTACTCCATTAACCGTGGCAGTTTTGCACTGTGTGTTCATGGCTGTTTCCTCATGATTTTCTCTGAGTAAAAATAACTAATCAAACAACCAGGACACTGACAATGTGACATGTGCTTTTTTTTCTCGCCCCATGTAAAATGATGTGTACAGGTGTACTATTTATAAACACACTGATGATTAAAAACTAAAGGTTAAAGGATCTTATTTGATTTTATTGCGAGAAAGCACTTTGTCATCGAATTGAAATTCTCTCAACAATAAAGTAAGAGTCACATAAACGAGGATCTGCCATTCAAGGACATCCTCGGTTTTAGGGGGTCTTCTTGGCAGACTTGCCGTTTCATTGGCAGCTGCCATCTTTCCATGGGTTTGACCTTCTGTGGACTGACAGTCTTTTGATAGGTGATGAGGGACTGGATGTTCTGGAGCAGGACGTTGATCTTGGCACTCTTCTGCCGCAGATACCTCTGAAGCAAGTCAGGCCCCGGCAGCGGCCGCCCTAATGCCTTCATTCGACTGCGACAGCAAGGGCTGATAAGACCAGATGAATTAATGATTTGGCCTTAAATTGGGTCTCCTTATGTCATCTTTTGTATTTCTCTTTGAATCAGTGTTGAACCTAAAGGCCCCAGTATATTACTTATAAATGTTGCCCCTACATTAAGCTGTACATTGCATTTACCAGAGGTGGAAATAATGCTGATGTGCTCTTGGGATTGGATGTTGAGGTGAGGGCTCAGTGTCGGGAGGCTGGGGCATGAACGTGATGCTGCGTTTCCAGCCAGCCCCGCTGTTTCTTCAGATCTCCTGTGTCACTGCAGTCAGTTCCTCCCCATGGAGTCCGATTCAGCCTAATAAAGAGAAAGCCGCCTGTGAACAATAAGCCCTTCGGGGGTTTAATTCTTTCTCAGACAGATTGATCTTCAAGGCCACCACCTGTGTAGCAGTGAGAAGAATGGCACGCCTTTTTGACGGATAGCTCTTAAATATGATTAGGCCAAATTAATTAAACGGTAAGTATTAATGATATGTCTGATTCACCACACTTGTCCAGTTCTAGCTGGAATAATCACAATCAATGTGGTGTTCTCCTCTGTTGAACCAGATATGAATTAATGTAGGCTTCCATACTCGGCTGTAGTCATGATCGGCCGTGCTACACTGATTTCAACATATGCAAGTGCCTTCGCTCCCGAATGTTTTCCATTGAAAGAGAAAGTGTTCTCAGAATCCATGATTTCTACGAAAGTTCAAGCATCTGATAATCAATTGTGTCAGGTGGCAGATTCTTGTTGTCTGTGTCTTGAAATGTAGTTAAATGTGTAACAGCATGCCTGAACAAGAGGGAAAGATAGGTCAAATGAATCTGCATGAGCAGTCTGTCTGTGATAGATGGTGTGTGTGTAATCTGCTCTAGGGGTCTGATGATCTGGGCTGCTTTTAAATTCGAAACCTTTCAGCCTGCGGTGTATCATGTAAAATGTAGCATCAGAAATCCAATGGTATAGACATCATTTGAAAAGCATTTAATGGTGAAAGCCAATAATGGAAACAGAGCAATCCTCACCTTTGATCTTTCTGCATCGCTGAGTCCCTGTCAGTCACGGTTTCCTTACAATAACCGCTGTACCCTCCAGCAGAATCTCTGATAACCTCCGAGTCTTCTCACAGCAGAAAAACTCACAAAGACGGAGAGAGGAAAAAAGACGTGTAAATGTCAAAATGCTGCAAAATCCTGCAAAATGCTAAAATCATATTTATTATTATTACTCTATTCTTATAGATGCACAACATAGCCGAATTGTAAGATCTAACAATACTAATTTCTTAACGTAAAGTCATTTCAATTGATTCTTGGAAAAGTAAACTTCACAAATTCAGTCCAAAAATAAATATTCAATCTTCTCAATGAGTCAAATTCTGATCTAATGAAATAAGCAGGTTTCCCAGATTGGATTAGTGAAATTCAGACAACAAAATACAAGATAATAACTGGGCCACCCTGGCTTGTTTTACCTCTTGTATTGTCGGCCACTTAGATGTTTGAAATGTAACAGTTCCACGTAGCTGAGGCCGATGTGAATGTCATAAACCATAATATTTAGACGAATGTCAACTTTGATGTTCGGAAATTCAGGTGATCATTTGCACCACGGGTACATCCAGTACTCTGAAACACAAATGTCAACCTTATGAAGGCACGAAGAAGAAACTCGGGACCACACATGCCTGCACCTCATTGCCCGGCAGCCGTCCAGTAGTTTTTGAGTCATTTCTATCTGGGTTTAGTGGTTAACCGACCAGCGTAGCTACATATGCTATAAGGGTATTTGAAATGACTAACCACCTTATCTCAGATGGATTTTGTTCTTGAATAGTTAAATGCTCTCATGCTATTGAATTTAAATTTCCAGGTCAATAATTCAGAAGTGGATACAAGTCACAGGTGGTCGGTGGATTATGAGATTTAAATGACCGTGGCTATTATTTACTTCCATAATCATCTCAAGTCCCAGCTGCACACATTCACACTGAATGCACCTTCATTCAGCCCAGTCACACTCTTCTTCAGTCCGCTGGGGTTTTCTGTTAACATGACATATCAACAGTAGTGTTAGCTGCTCGCTCTCTCTCTCTCTCACTCTCTCTCTCTCCCTCTCTCTCTCTTTCACCTTTTTAGGGTCAACACTGTCGTCGGTCACTGGTCACTTGTGGTTTCTTCAGCTGCTGGATGCAAACGTTCCACACAGTCTGATGACTCATCCACTTGAGATGGATCTGAAATGGTTGTTTGAGTCGATACTTATTTCGTTAAATAAGAAAATCCCATTTAATTTCTCAAAAAGACACTGTCACAAATACGCAGTATCCGAATATTCCAGTTAATGACGTATTAAAAAATGCATTTTACAGTCTGGCATGGTTTGAAACCAGCTGCAGTGACAGGTATGTTTTGAAACGAGACAAAGGGTAATATTCCTCCATACCTTGACCAGATGAAAAACAAAATCAGTTTCCCCTTGGGAGTTTTGGTAGTTTCCTTGCAGAGTGAATCCAACACTTAATTATCTGGGGATATCTCCAACTCAGACTTCATGTT
Source organism: Pseudoliparis swirei (assembly GCF_029220125.1). Taxonomy (NCBI): domain Eukaryota; kingdom Metazoa; phylum Chordata; class Actinopteri; order Perciformes; family Liparidae; genus Pseudoliparis; species Pseudoliparis swirei. The sequence goes on along the minus strand of NC_079389.1, from coordinate 7,748,881 downwards.
TTTGGAACGCTCTAAGGAGAAAAAACAAAGACGCTTCATCATTTATTAACTTCTTTGAGGTCTTTAACTTGTGCTTCATGAATAAATCAAACCATGTCTCTGGATACCATGTCATGTCATCTACATATTGTCCAAAATCAGAGGCAAGAAAAAGGAACACTTCAGTATTTCTTTTGCAATAATAGTAAAATGATCTCTAAAACACACAACAAGGTCTCACATATACTAATTCACAATGTGTCTACGCTCTCTCTACAAAGTGCTTTTAAAATATTAGTTTAACGACATAAAGATACTCAGTCTAGTTCAGAGAAGCTTCTCCTACTCTTGAGTGTGCTCGCAACACTTTTATCTAAGACATTCCCATGTACTAACAAAGATAATTAATGAGCATAAATGTGAAGAAACTATACTTGACATGTCCCCCGTCAGTCTGTGCATCAACGCTGGTGACAATTCTCCTGTCAAATGAAAGCACCTGCACAATATAATACAACCCAATACAGCTATACCCTTCAATAAGTACTGCCGATTGTATTGAAGCATAATTCACTTTTTATTGTATCAGACAATGATTCAACTTTATGTCACAAGAAGGCCTACAATGGATCCATATTGACATCTTCTCTTCTCATCAACCTTTTAAAAGATTGAAGAAGACAGATAAACAGGATTTGTGTTTTGTGTCGTTGCTTCATCGTTTAGTTTCTACTGTTTGTGACGCTGTCGCCAAAGTCAATTTGTGGCATTTTATTTCCCAAACTCTGTTTGTTTACAAGTCTTGAATTTGTTGTGGAATCCATCTCTGTTGATTTGCCCTGCCCGACGAGTCACGTGTTTACATCTTCATCTTTTACTTTTTTGCGGAACAGAGGGTTAGCAGAGAAACCACAAAATTAATGAATTTAAATATGTTTTAATGAGATACAGAATGTCTTGCTCTGAGTGTACCAGAGCAAACACAGCACAATAAGCCACTGTGTCTCTGGCAAAAACGGTCTAAAATACGCCTCTTCATTTATTCAATTTATTTTCTTGCATAGCTCTCTGCACTGCCATTGTTCAAGATAAGCCTTTTATTGATGCTCAGAGGGGAAATCCAGGTGTTGCAGCAACACAAGGACATCCATAAGTTCAATAGTGAAAATTAAAAAATAAATAATTAGAAATATTTAAAATGAAAATATGACTGACCATTTGAGAGAAAAGGAGGGACAGAGAACATTATACATATCTCTACGGTGTTATCCCCATCTGCAATTGCTGTAGAAATCTTAAGTGTGAGTGTTAATCAGCCGTACACCCACATCAAATTGCCGTATGAGCTCAATAATTTAGAAGTCTTGGAATAACGCAAATGAACAGCCCTCCAGTGGGCCATATATAGTAACTAGATAACGGATATACATCATTACAGTGGCCTGCTATTAATAAACTAGTAAAATAAGGTTACCATGAGCTATAAGTACATTTAAAATGCATTGAAAAACCAAGAGCAGAACACTTTATTTTAACCGACATGTATTTATTCTCAATGTACACACACTGTTGGTGCTTTTTGACACTGATTGAAAAGCTTTGTGAAGTAGTATTCTGTTTTCATGAGGGCAGCCATTCATGTTTTATTTATCACAAGAATCCTTGAGTAGTAACTCGTAGTTTCTTACAGCCCATACTTATTCTTGAATGATGAGTAAATAACGGTATTAAACCCATAAACCTTTGCAGGGAAAAACAATATAAATTGATTAAAAAATGATGACATTTATTCAAACTTACTCCTGCAATATGATAAGAAGTTGCAATAGATGGAAATAATACCACCCGTGAAAATATGGTAAGCTTTACACAACAAAGCATTGTTCTCTAATGCATTTGCAAATACATTATTAAATACAGAATTTAATCAAAACACTAAGTTTTAACTTGTTCCTACATTTTATTCATATGACCCAACAAAAGGCTTTTGCTAGCACAAGCCTAAGTAATGCAATACCAGGGTCACATTAAGTTTGGTATTGGAGACATGTCTGACTGAAGGGTTATTTATGTTACAACACATTAACATAACATGCATGTGGGCAGATGATCAGTTATTTATACGACTGTTTATTGTTTGTCAGTAGCTGGATTTCATATAAATGCCAAGAAACCGCGAGTTAGGTTTAATGGGGGAAATGCTGTGTCAACTGGGAAAATGAGCTTGTTGATGATTTTGGAAGATGTGACATTAGTTATTGATGGAGAGAGGGATCAGGGGATAAACATTAAAATATGTGTGATTTTGGTTAAGTGTCTGGTGCTGCTTGTCGTTTTTGTGCTAAAATATGTGTTCAGCTTGAATCTTTCTAAAAGCAAGGACAACAACTGGCTGCAATAACAGTGTTATTACATGTTATTTAGCAGACACTTTTATCCAAAGCGACTTACAATAAGTGCATGAGTACAAACTAAGAACAAAAAGAATCAAGAAATTAACATTTCTTCAAGAAAGTCAATTTACAAAAGTATCATAAGTAAGTGCCAATCAAGTGCCACTGAAGTGCTAATCGGTTTTTATTCCAGATATAGTCAGAAAAGATGTGTTTTTAGTTTCAGTTGGAAGATGTGGAGACGTTCCTTGACTGATGTCAGTGGGGAGCTCGTTCCACCGTTAAGAAGCAAACAGTCTTGATTTCGTCGAGTGATTAAGTCGAAGTGATGGAGTCACAAGTTGATTGGCTGTTGCCGAGTGGAGTGAATGTGCTGGGGTGTGAGGCTCGACCAAATCCTGGATGTTGACGGGGCCCGAACCAATCACAGCACGGTACGCAAGAACCAATGTATTGAAGCGGATGCGGTAACCATTTAGCATTGAATCCATCTCAGCATATCTAGGTCATGATATCTGGATGAAATAATTTGTTATGGGTGATCTTTTAGATGCAATGTTACAACTTGGGCTTCTCCCCTGAGAGTTTTTATTTTCTCCAAACCAATTTGACCAAATCTCCCATAGATCTTTTTTCTATAAAGCTCAAGATTTACAGTCTGAATTTAACCGTGAATGATTTGAAGCACCACCAGATACTCAATAGTTTTAAAAATAATATAAGGCTATAAAACGTACGACAGCCAAAAATGAGATCAGCTTTTGACAATTCTTTACTCCTTTCTTAATTTACATGGCCTTTATCTTTTCGGATGACTTCTCCTTTTCCATTTGTCTGGGCAATGAAACAGTAATGTGGTTTAACGTTACTCAGGCTTGAAGAGTGGATATGCAGGTCTGCATCTGGCCAAGCAGAGAGTGAATCTCTAAGCTCTATATTTGGATATATCTCTTCAGAACGTCTTGCCCCGGCTTGTCATGGTTCTCTGGATAAATGAGCTAAATTAAAAGAAGAAGTACCGAGAGCTCCCCCTGTCAAAACATAAATACATCTCTACACTTATTGCAGTCAATAATGACTGCTGTTTATTGCTGCATAGCGTTTGGCATGGAGGCTCATATGGTGTAAGACAAAGAAAAACACAGTGCATTTATCAATACCATTGATCAACACCTACCGTAAGTGAGTGAATGCACGCGCTCATGTGTGGGCCCAGGGCAAAGGTAAGAGGCTGGAGGGGAAGGTTACGCACGTGCGGGTCATATCGATATAACCAATCCCAGCGGCTGCACAAAGTTCCTGTCTGCCTGAAGCGGAGACCTCCAACAGGGGTCAGATTCAACCTTCAGACACACCACAGAGAAAAGCAACATAACTGTAGCATCTCCGGTCAAAAAGTAATTTAAGAACACTTAAAGATTTGAGATAGTTTGCGTCTAAGATACGATTCAGTTTAGAATTGGCGTAGACACTTATATTTGATACATAATTAACTGATTGAATTAAAGGACTAGTTTGACATTTTGGGAAATATGCATAGGCCTATTCACTTTCTGATGGAGAGTTGGATGAGAACATCGACACCACCGTTAGGAGGCACGCACATCTAAAGTGTGCTGAGCCAAATGTGGGCAGATAATTTAATAAACAAATAATTAGCATGCACTATTAGCTAGCTCCAAAGTTGTAATAAACTAGTGGACAATGGAGCCCTGCAATGTGAGAGCAATTTGTTTTTTAACACTGAGATCAGCCTTCATTCTGTCTGTTAGACTATGCAGCCAGCAGCCAGTTAGCTAACATAAAAACTGAAAACAAGGGAAACTCGCTCTAAAGCGGCTATTAAGCTCATCGGTAACACAATATACCTTGTTTGATAAATCCACACAATAAAAAATCGAAGAATTGGCAATTTGAGACCATTAACTTCGAGGATTCTCTTCTGAACATGACAACTGCTGCAAGAAATAGTCTGATCCACAAACCTTTGCAACGTGGCATTTCTACACTTAGTTTATTGTATAGACCACAAAAACAATATATAACTATTGAAGTCGGCAACTTTTGCTACGTTCAGACACATGTTGTACCCTTGTGTCTAGTCTGTATGCTAAGCTAGGCTAAACAGCTGAGCTTCTATGCAGGAAAGAGAGTTTTAAACTCTTCTCATCATCCTCCATGCCTCAAAGCAATTACGCACATTTCCCAAAATGTGGAGCCATTTAGTTAATGCCTTATTTCAGAAAGAACTTTGTTTAAATGATCATAATAGCAGTTATTATGGAGTACTAATGACCACATCGTTCCACTGGGATGATAGCATGTGGCGTGGCCTTTATTTGTGAAAATGCCTTTGATGCTGGGAGCAACGTCCTTGTCCTCCAAGATGATGAAAGTGAAGTTAGAAGCTTCTGCATAGGATATTTTAATGGCTGCTTTCCCAGAAGGATGACATTGTCTATGAAGGCTCATTAACTCTGTGCACATCTTTTATCAAAAGGAACAAATGTGTACCCTCTCTTTAAATACTGAGACCAAGTCCTTGATCTTCCACTTTGTCCACTTCTTAAAAGGATGTGAAACGTTCACCAACTGTAAACAAGTCAGTGATATTTTTTATACCATCATTAATAGTGGTAATCTCTTTTGACAGGCTGTAGATCATTTTATGTCAGAGCTCATTATGACCTTAGCAATAAAAGGATAATACATATTTTATCAGTGACAAACATGAAATACCGCAGATTGTATTTCTTCATTTAACAAGGACCCCAGGTTGCATACTTACTCTTGAGTTACAAAAGTCACAACCTCCATTTAAATTATGTTCTGCAGAAGTAGGCGCAATGTACAATACAATGCCAAAGCCTGAAGGGCATAACAATCAAATTCAGACACCAGCTAATTGCATGCTACTGCAACACAAAGAGATGCCGCTCTTTAATGGCGTACCATCTAGTACAATCTATATAAACATACAGTGCAATTGTATGTCCTTGCCAGTCTTCCACTCAATCTTACCAATTTATAAAATGAGTGCAGAGGGGATCCAGGCATGAATGTTCTCACCTCACCTTTGCCTGCGCTTTAGAAGCTTCCATTTCCTCCTCACTCATGACGAGGCCTGTAGGATCACATCAATCTTCCTATCTGACTTTTCTGTGCCAATTCTTTCTTTCTCTCTCTCTCTCATTATAAGCTCCATCATTTGTTGAGATTTCTCACAACAAAAGAGCTGAATAAAAGAACATTTACAAAAATACACATTTCTTTTCATTTCACTGCTCCTCCCCTATGATCCCTTTCCCACCACAAATGGAATTAATGTTGTCAATGTTAGCTGAACAGTCATTATTTCTCATGATTTTATTTTTTCAATTTCTTTTTTGGAGGTAAACAAGCTACATTAACCCCCTCAAAGTCAGTTTCATTTCCCAACCGTTTATCTTGGATGAAGGAGCTGCAAGCAATAGTCAAAGTGACCTCATCCTGAGCACATCCTGTTTCAATTCAACCTCTGGAACCTACAGGGCAGCCAAAAGAAAATAGACACAATCACCCCTCCACCTCTGGTATTATAGCCTCCAGTCCCTATAAAACAGTGGGACAATGAAAACGGCTTTTACTGTCATTCCCAAGCACTTTGGGCAACATTAGACAGGACTTAGTCGACACCTTTTCAATATGAGGCGTTTGTTTTGGCTCTGGCTTGTATGCAGTAAGATGAGGTGGACACACACAAGGTAATAATGCCCCACATTTGGCATCATTTCATCTTCTGGTTCTGGATGTGAATACAGAAAACCAAGATGTGCACAGAACATTGGTATATGCTACATATATCCTGTATGCATAAAGGGATCCTTGCAAATTGGTTTTAGAGGGCTTCAAAATCTGTACATTGCTCATATTGTAATTCCTTTGTCGGTGGTGACCGAGGTAATCTGATTTGAAAAGAAAGGGTGGAAGTAACACATTTACTATTGTTACTCAAACAAAGTTGTTTTTCCGTGGAGGCCAATGTTTAAACATCTGTAAAAATATTGTCATTATGGATTATAGTATGGCAGTTTGGTACTTCAACATATTCTAATAATGTTCAGATTTTACGCAGCACGCATCCGTCACACTAAGTGACCCATATCAAATATACCCAGGATGTTGCTTCACTAGCATTCTGTGTCTAGCTTACATGCTAAATGTTGAATGTTTGTGGCAGTGACTTCTGCCTCCAGTGTGGTGTTTGTCAACCGCATAGCCTCTTTCAGCTCAACACATTCTAAATCTTTAGAATGGATTTTAAGTAATTTAGCTCGTTCATTATAATACATTATACATATGTTACATTATTCTGTAATATTACATCATTTATTTATTGATTATATTTTCTTAAATAATTGGAATGGTAACCCAAGACTAAACTTATGAGAGAAATGTCGTAGCCATATCAATATTTGCCTCTGAAATGTATCGTAGTATAAAGTAACATACTATTGAATTAGGACTCACATAAAGTACAATAATCTAAACAAGTACAATAGTTCAACAGTAGGCTACAGTAAATTACTTTTTTCCACCACGTTTGTGTTAACAAAATTACCATCACTTGACATATGGATAAGACACACTTCATGAGCAGGTTTCCTCCTTTGCTATCGTGGCTATTCTCACCACCTCTGCCTACATCAACTGGGGCTCTTCAATTTCCTTTTGAACTGCACAAGAGAGAAATAATTGGGAACTTGACATATGTCTCAGTCATGAGATGCAAGAGGGTGCACGAACAAGGTGACCCATTTGCACCCAAACTGATGACATGGCTTACCTTGACAGCTGAAAGAGATTCTCTGCTCCACCCACTCCCAATCTGTCTGGCTCTGAGCGCTAACCAAAGTAATGAATCTACCATCCAGTGCAAGTACCTCCATGAACTTTGGTGAGACGGGTCTACCCAAAAGAACAGAGACAATAGCAATGCTTTACTCGAAATACTCAACACTCATCTTTCAGCTACAGTAATAGAGTTGTGTGCTAAACAAGCTGCAGAGACACAGCTGGCATCTCATGAAGTGGTTCTGAGAGTCTCTTCTTTAAGAATTCAGCAGACATGGAGCAACAGTAGCAACAATTTGAGTCATATGAAGCGATATGTCGAGCCACCTGAGGAATGTAAGTCCAATACAAACTCTCCTTTCTGCTCTGTTTGGTTCTTTGTCAACTCTTAAGGACATATCTTCTTGTATTATCAGCTTACTTTCTTTTCCAGCTACAGTAGTCTGTCATTAACTTAAAGTCTGGTGTTTGTTGCAAGCTAGGTAGAGCTACAGTGGTTTTGTAGAAACCAGCTGCCTGCTGAGCTAATAAAATGGGGAACATTTATTTTCGTTCCACTTATGCCTCTCAAGATTCTGTGACATTCACGTTTTTGACCACCTTTATCCATCAGAGGGTGACTCAACCTTCTATATTCAAGAGCAACTGGATTCACTTCAACAATGCCCCTGCAGTAATGGTGGTTTTAGGGAGCACTACACATGAATCACATCGCACTGGCAGAGTATTCTTTTGTCCTTTTTTCTCTCCTGCAGATTTAAAAGCTTTTTTTTACCAGTTTGATTAGCCGGACCGGCAACATATAACCATCAAAGAACACCGTGGACCAATGATGAAGCATCACAGATTGATTTCTAAACAATGTTACTGCAGTTCAAAACAAAATACTATAGAAGATTAAGGTGTAACACTGCAGGCCAATGATATTTTCACTGAAGAAGACACTGAGATTGTATTATTGTTATGTTCAACGAATGTTCAGTCATGCAATTATAAATTCCAATCTGGGTTCCCTCCAATGGCCTATAGGGGCATAACAGGTGTCCTAATGTAGAGTAAATAGACAGCCTGGCTGTTCACAGTTGTCATACTTTTTAACATCCTAGTCCACAATCTCACCTTACTTAATCATTGTTCTTTTCAGCACAAAGTTTTCCAAGGTCATTTGCCGCCAGCGGCGTGCAGATCTGAATGTTCAAAAGAGAGCTGGAGTAGTTGTCGGTTATGATGTTAACAAGGATACCTTTCCGGTCGTCACATGTCTCCTGCTCCTCCAGGCTCCTCAGGTTGTCATAAGGCTGTCAAGGGGAGAAGTCACCTTCTCTAGGACTCTCAGGAGATGCAGCAGCAGTATCTCGGTGGAAGGATGGAGGCTGACTCGTGTTTTAAAAAACGTGATATGTCATCTGAAGCTAAATCTCGAGGGGACACTCTGAATTTAGCGCAGCTCCATTTGTATCATTTTTGTTATTGTTCAAGTGCATTTGACTGGAAGTAGTTTTGCATCAAACTCATGTACATCCAAAACGTCATCTAGCAAAATACCTTTTTCATGTTCCCATTACATCCAGTAATGATGACTTCTAAGATTATTGATAGAGACTGTGTGGCCTCAAGCTAAATAAAATCATCTCTTTACTAAAATAGACATTTTTGATTTTGCTACATTTTCTATTTAGAATTAGATTTGGATGTGTTATGTTAAACTAGCTGCAGCTAACTTGTTATTGATAAGAGTGTGAACAACTGTAACATAATATACCTACGAAAGCCTATAAAATGATCTCACTCTGTGATTACACCCTATGCATGACAGTCATCCTTTCATTGAGGATGATGCTACAAAGTATATTATTACAGTCACCACTGACAGATTGATGACTAATGCTGACAACAATACCGTAGTCTATAAAACCCTGGTTTCCCTCTGCTGGGTGTTAACATCTCCAACAAAGTAGAATACCAGTCTTTGTGTTGGACATACAGCCTACTTTCTACGTGTTACAGAGACTCATTTCTTACAGTTTGTATGTTTTCATCTAAAGGTAAGCTGGCATAATGTAATGTACCTTAAGTCAGTGCTACGTTTTTTTTAAATTGATAAATTAAATTAGTCCTTTACCTCAGCTGAATACTTTGATACAAATATCAAGGCTGAGATGCTGTGCTAATTATTTTCACTCTCATTTTCACTCCAGGGCCTTTTGAGGAATTCATCAACAATGTGGACCGTTGCTCTCATGTTTTGTTTGGCAAATATTCTCAGAGGAGGAGAGGCCGGTGATCAGCATTCAGAACCTTTCTCTGTATTTAAACTCACTGAAACTGCATCCCCAGGTCTCTTAATACCGGCAAAACAGAAAGCCAACCGCTCAATTCACCCACCTCAAACACCTAACCTTCCCATGTGCTCGGAGTCCACTGGAACCAGAGACGCCTTCAAATATGTCCATACTGTGGTCTCTGTTGTCGTTTTTGTTGTTGGAATAATGGGAAATGCAGCCTTACTGAAGATCATATATGTGAACAAACGCATGAGAAGTGGACCAAACATTCTGATTGCGAGTCTTGCTTTGGGGGATCTGATCCACATTGTGATCGACATTCCAATCAACGCATACAGGGTGAGTTTCTGTTAACCTTGCGCTGTCTCACAATTACATCGAGAAAACAATGTTGCACCTCATCCTGTCCTCTGCTCTCTTTATCTATTTCAAAACTTCAATCTCACCTTGAATTGATTGTGAGGCTGTTTTTTCCCCCCCACTGAAAATTGTCTTGTTTCTCTTTTTTCTACAGCTCATGGCAGAAGATTGGCCATTTGGGTTGTTGCTGTGCAAACTTGTCCCTTTCATACAGAAAACCTCTGTTGGAATTACGGTGTTGAGCTTATGTGCTTTGAGTGTTGACAGGTAGTGTTGGCTGGCCACTATCTGTATTTTATCAAGCAGACATATTTCTTTAGCATAAGCCCTTGACATCTACTTTAACTGAAAAAATATGTTATTGTTCCAGACCAAAAAAATCCCCCAAGTCATAATGTTTTCCCATTGATTTTGCAGATACCGAGCTATAGCATCCTGGAATCGAATCAAAGGCATCAGGGTTCCAGTGTGGACAGCAATAGAAATATCTCTGATATGGGTTATTTCTATCCTGCTGGCTTTGCCTGAAGTTGTCGGCTTCGATATGATAACAATGAACTATAAAGACAAGCATCTGAGAATATGTATGCTACATCCCATACAAACCACCACGTTCATGCAGGTAATGAAATACTCTCCATCCAACGCAACAGGATAAAACCAACAGATCAGCATGTGTTTGATGGGTCTTTTCCTTTCCAGTATATAGCGACACGAACAATGGCTCTAATATGACTTCTCATAACTTTATCCAATATATGCCCACATATTCTTGTAGATATCCTTGTAAACCTCCCTCTTTATACATACTGTGATATAGCAACAACGGAGCATCATGTCATCTGTATAGCGCTGACTGACTGTCATGTTTAATCAACAGTTGTATAAATCAGTAAAGGACTGGTGGCTGTTTGGCTTCTATTTTTGCATGCCACTGGCCTGGACTGCCGTCTTCTATACACTCATGATCAGGAAAATGCTGAGGATTACTGATAACACATTGAGCAAAAGCACCAAGCAGGTTATTACTTTTGAGCATATTTTGCAACTTTTTCCCATTGCAAATCACTCATATTTTTGCACAACATCCACCGAAATGATAATATTTTCCTTTTTTAGGGACGAGAAGTCGCAAAAACGGTCTTCTGGCTCGATGGTGTTTTGAGCCCTCACCGGCGCCTTCCAGGCAGCGCTGCCTGGAAGGCGCTCCCGCCCCAAAACTCTGATCCAATCAATGCGCTACCCCCCCTTGGAGCGGAGCGCATATTCAAATCCACTTTGCGCATTGCATATTCAAACGCATTTGGAGCCAAACCCACTTGGAGCGCATTTGGGCGCATTTAACCCACTTGGTTCAACAATTTCAAAGGTACGTAGCTATTTTTAATGTGGTAATGTTATTTCAACCTGCTAGCTAGCAGATAGATGATGCTAATCTTAGCTGTGGTAATGTCATTTCTACCTGCTAGCGAGCTAAATCTGGTTAAAACATTAGGTAACAAAGTAAGATTAATTACTGCAGATTAATCACTGTATTTGAGTGATTGTTAATGGTTAGTGGTTATCTTTCAAATGATGCCTGTGAGGCACTTGACGTTGAGACTGGTTGACTTCCAGGCTGCTTTGGAATAAGGATACCTCTGAGGCAGCCACCAGTCTTTGGATAACTCTGAGGCATCATAGGTAGTGTTGACTGCCAGGCTGCCTAGTCGTTGGTATACAGGTTAACTCACAGGCATCCAGTTGGTTTTAGATACCTGTAAGGCATCTAGACGGACATTAAGAGGGGCTGACTCCCAGGCTGCTTCCTAACACTGGTTAGCTCTCAGGCAGCCAATTAGCTTTGGATGCCTGTGAGGCACTTGATGTTGAGACTGGTTGACTTCCAGGCTGCTTTGGAATAAGGATACCTCTGAGGCAGCCACCAGTTTTTGGATAACTCTGAGGCATCATAGGTAGTGTTGACTACTTTATATCAATAAATAACTACTTTAAAGACTTTAAAGACTACTTTATATCAATAAAGAACTTCAGAAAGCCAGCTCCAAACTATTACACCCCAGTGTCAATAAGTGTTTCATTGTCACATTGGTATGTGCATCAAATCTGAATTTAATACTGTGTTTGTGTCATGATATGTCTTTCCCATTTTTGTTAGCCAAGGACCTGTGCTCCTCCGTCGGTGCTCTGGCTGCCAGGAGCATCGAATTTAAAGAAGTGGCCATGCTGCCGGCATCAGACCCCACTGTGGCCACAGGAGAGCCACGGAGTTCAAGTAATTTGCAATATTCCACATCCTATATCTGGGCTCTGACAGGTTTAATAGACATTATTTATCCTGAATTTATGTTTTATCTTTTCCTCCAGACAACAGCTCCAGCACGCCAACCAGGTGAGGTCAAATGAGCAATTTGACCTCCTCACGCACACCTTGGGGTCAGGAATGGTAGAGGTGGTGGTGGATATTTTTAAAATGTGTGGTGACACACATTGAAAATATTAACAATTAGCAATTTGTTGTTTGTTGTGTTCATTAATTAAATATCTTCATGTTCTACATCACTGTGTATGTGTCGTGAATTGGAAGTGTATTGAACTTGGCATCTTGATTTAACTAGTCTGATAATTTAGCTAGCTGGGCCTGAAATCGCATGGTGTAAATTACAGATCCGACATGTTAGGCATGTGGATTAAGGCAAATAGTCATGGTAACACAATATGTCAACACTAATTTCTACAGCTTCACATAAGGGTTTATTCCAGTAGAGTGTTACAAGTTAATGAAACCCCAACTTACATTAATTATTTTTTACAAATGTATCGTCAGAGGACACACACATGATGGAGGAGAGACATGACTGATGGTGTGACATATTCTTTATTGAAAATAAAGGCCAAATACAACCCTCATACACACAGTAAAATGGTAAAACAAAATTTCAAAACAGCTTAGTTTACTAAGCACTAAGGATGGCAGAATTTAATACACTATAAATATTATCTAAATATTTTATTGGGGCAGTGTGGGACAGGTCGGAAAACTGGGGAAAGACTAGATGGACAGTTTGTATCTGCCGCTTGTTGTGGTCTGTCTTTGAATAGTTTGCAATCAGGTGGAGCAGTCCTCCTCCTGATCTCCTCCACCGTTATCTGGTATCTTTGTAAAAATAATTTCTGAGTCACACTCAAAGAAGGTTTCAATGTTTCAACAATATTATTCGTAACAACATTAGATTTCATCTTCTTTACATACAGTACAGTATTGTACACATGTAATGTCTGTACATAGCCCTTCTGTCTTTACTGCCATCCCAACAGATGTTCCTATAACCCAAAACTGTGATGGGCTCTGGAAACCAGTCACATGGTGAAAAGGGACATTTTTGAGATTAGAGTGAAAATACTAGTAGGTCGAAACTCAGTATTTTGGTGAAATTGGGTTTTGATTCAATTATTATTCTATAACATGTCTATCATCCCTAAACATATCTACTTGTTTTTCATTAATTGAATGTGTTAAAATGTGCTTTATTCAACCAGCCAGTCTATTTAGAACCCCTCTCTTTAAAGTTGTTTTTGTCAAAATTCTATTCCATGAAATCTAACTGATCAGCTGACTTTGGGCAATCATAACATTTGAAACAGACAAATAATGAAAACATATTTGAAACAAGCTTGAAGTCAGCTTCCAAAAGGTCAAATTTCACCATGTGACTGGTTTTCCCAGATCCCATCACAAATGGTCTCAGCACTGTTACTACCACACTACCACTAAAAATATAAACCTGTCTTGAAGAAACCTATGCCTAGCTGTGCACTTCACCTTTTGCTCCGATGCCCTGAGCATGTCCTCAAAAGGCTGTGGACATTCTGAAATGCCGGCTGGGATGGGGCAGTAGGGCTTGGTGGAGCAGCAGGGCCGGATGGGGCAGGAAGGGTGGATGGAGCAGCAGGGCTAGATGGGGTTGGGGCTGCTCCACCAACCAGTGGTGACTGGTGGAAAATTGCGATCTTTGCAGATGGTCCTATAAAGTAACAAGAAGTAACCAAATTTGCTATATGAGGAGATGAACTAGTGTTGTAGTACTCGAGTCCAGATGGCAAGATAAAGAATAACTTACCACCTTTTGACACCTGCAGGGCCTTCCCCTACTGTATAAAGACATTGCAAGGAACTAATAAGTATTTTAATTATTGAAGTCATTGTTAAATGTCAGTGTGTGAAAGAGACTTTTTTAGTCATTAAAGTAGGTCTAGGTTGAACCTTACCCTTCCCATTTCTTCATGAACTGAAAGAGAAAGGCAATATGAGTGTGATTAGTATTATCACATAATGTTAGGCATATGCAATGTTAAGAATAATCTGGCAGATTTATTCAATAGGCCTATCTGTATGAGGAGGCATGAGGACAATTTAACTAAGGGATATCAGTCTACAGTCAACCAGTCTCAACGTCAGGTGCCTCACAGGCATCCAAAGCTAATTGGCTGCCTGAGAGCTAACCAGTGTTAGGAAGCAGCCTGGGAGTCAGCCCCTCTTAATGTCCGTCTAGATGCCTTACAGGTATCTAAAACCAACTGGATGCCTGTGAGTTAACCTGACTCAAATACAGCGATTTATCTGCTGTAATTAATCCTACTTTGTTACCTAATGTTTTAACCAGATTCATCTATCTGCTAGCTAGCAGGTTGAAATAACATTACCACAATTAGCCAAAAAAAAAATAGCTACTTTGAATTTTGATTGTTTTGAACCAAACAAATGCGCCCCCAAGTGGGTTTGGCTCAAATGGTGCGCTGGAAGAAAATGCACGCCCAAAAAAGTGGATTTGAAATGGATTTTGGAATATCGGGGGGGTCAGCATTGATTGGATCAGAGTTTGAGGGCTCAAAACACCATCGAGCGGTCTTCTGCCTGGTGATTGTCTTTGCACTTTGTTGGTTACCCCTATATCTCAGCAGAATCTTGAAATCAACCATGTATGATGAGAAAGATCCTAAAAGGTGTCAGCTACTAAGGTGAGCATTATGTACCTGAATTAGATACATTTTCCATTGTTCTTTACATGGTACTCTTTTGTCTGATGAGTATCACATGTTCACCCTCCCTTTTCAGTGTCTTTCTTGTGATGGACTATTTTGGCATTAATATGGCATCACTCAACTCGTGCATCAACCCTATTGCATTGTACACAGTCAGCAAGAGATTTAAACAATGTTTCAAGGTAAGTTATACTGTCATGGCCATTTGGTTTCTATGTAGGATGCTACTCGCCTGTCTGGTGGGGGTGAAAACATTGTGATTAACATTGGATGAGCTATCATATGTGTCATCAGGGACATATGGAGTCATGTCTACAAAAGGACCACACTGCAGCAAACACCCAAGGGTGTAATAAGTGAAAATGCTCTGCAAAAACCTTGTCAGAAGAAAAACAGACATGTGGCAAGCTACCAGACAGTTTGTCACTGAATCAGAGTGATTTGTTTTGAGGAAGAGGAAAACATGACTTGAAGGCAATTTAAAAAAAAGAAGATTTCTTTAAAATACTTTATTGTATTTCGAGCTCAGAAGCACATGCCTACAACGTACTTTAATTGGTTTCGTCTTTGTGTTTGTGCACACTGTGGACAAACAAGGACAATTCTTCCCCTGCAAAAATAGTTTTTATATCCCTATTTTTATTTCTGGCTTGTCCTTTTAATATAGCTCATGATCTTTCATTATAAAATAATCCAACTTGAGATTGCTTTTACATGCAAAAAGACCCGGCTTTCTTTTATGCTTTCCCTGTACCAAAGTATCAAGGCTTCTTGGTCTATCATTAAAAAACATACAAATAGGGCCTATTTGTATGTTTTTGCAGTTAATTGGCCAAACTGCATTCTACTCCGATTATCCCGTAAACACTACACACACTCACAGATACACTTTGTAATTTGTAACATTATCTCCACGTAATGCTGCTGGTAAATATGTGTTGTTCGCTGAACACATCTCTGTGTGTGTGTTCCTCCAGGCATGTCTGTGCAGTTGGTGTCTACCTCCCCAAGCGGTTTCCCGTGAGGAGTCTGTTTTGAAGTCCAGAATGCAGGATCAAGCCTCAGAGCAGAGCTGCAACATCAAAGCTCACGAGCCGACTTCCACACCTCTACCTGAGAACACTTTACTGTGTTAACAAAACACAGTGATTATATATTATATATATACAGTATATATATATATACTGTATATATATATGCCTACCAAACAGCTCTATCTGTAGCTCAGCAACCATGACATGCCCTCCAGATAATGTAACATACCTTATGAATAACATGGACTGTCTTTTGTTCCGCTGTCGTCAGGTGAACATCTGCTTTGGTGTGAGCAACCTGGAGTCAGACTATTTGGCCCTCGGGCTTGACTCACGTCCAACCATTACATCAGACTTTACCTAGTACCCATCTTGTATCATGCATCACGGTTCTTAAATCACTATTTTGGGCATGACGCTAACCTGGCACCCTTCAACACAAATCCTGTCACGGCTTACCGCTTGCATATGTATTTTTTTTCTTCATTCTGTTTCTGGATTCTCTTAAGACATTGTACCGTATCAAGCAAATGAGAATCCAAAATTACTACGGTGGGTTTCATGGGGTTCTGTGTATTATTATAGCACACACATGTGCGTCTTCATCTCGGTTAAGTTTCCACCGCGTACACAAAAGAGTTTATCGCGTTCCTTTCTTTCTCGAACCTTGAAAATCATTTTTTTATTGTTGCCACAAGTGGATTCTGTCTCCCGCCACTGAATGACTGATTGATGGTGGCCTATTTTTAATGCATTGTTAAATGTGTAATGCATGGAGACACTTTATAAAAGACCTGAGAGAGGGGAAGAAGGAAAACGAAGATGACAGAATGAGGTCAGGAGGAGAGAGGGATGGGAGGGGTGAGGGGTAGAGATGAGCACCTGATAGGTCTTCCTGTCACAGGACAAGGCAAGCGCAAATAGAGCGCTGTTCTTCAACCAACGCCGTATCAGTCGGCAAAAATGTCTGGATGCGTTGCACAGCAATGCCTATTAAAAGTATGTCTCGTCTAAGTAAAGAGCTCAACACTCAACTGTTTGAAACGGATTCAGTTGTTTGTTGGAATAAAATTCTTTTCCGACTATATCTGGATTTAAAAACTGATTAGCACTTCAGTGGCACTTAAATATCACTTACTCACGGTATTACTTTGGCATTACTTATGTTATTACTTATGTTACTTATGGTACTTTTGTGGTTTGACTTTCTTGAAGAAATGTTACTTTGTGGATTCTTGTTGTTCTGAGTTTGTACTCTTGGTTGAATGCACTTCTTGTAAGTCTCTTTGGATAAAAGCATCTGCTAAATGACACGTAATGTGTTTGAATATGTGTGATGTTTGTGATGTTCATGTAAAAGAGATGCGTAATAACATAACAAGGCCTTGTGATATTTTCAAAAGCTACTTTCCAGTAAAGTACTGTATGTAGCCCAAATTTAACTTTCAACCTGTGGTACTTGTTATTGTTTTTAAGCACATGTAGCATGATCATGAAGAAATAAAATGTATACCATATTATACCGTATAGATTTTAAATGAAACCATGCATATAAGAATGGAAACTTTGTTACGATTGTGACTTTGTACATTGTGTTTGTTGCTCTGATAGCTCTCGGCACATTAAATATGGAGCACATGAACTGCTGGTTCCACATCGCATCACTTGAAGCCAGCAGGTTGCCATCTTTATGTACCTAATCGATTATCTTTGCTTTCCCCCCACATACAAACACAAGATTGAGCATACAGCAGTGATAATCAGGTTTATATTTGTCATTATGAGAGATTTGCAAGAATCAATGTAATCCTTTCAGATTTACATTTATACTATAGTCCTCAATATTGTACATTTAGCCATCAGTCTGAGTATTTTTACCTTTGAGCCATCTGACTCAAAATGTGTTCGTGGTTACAGATGCCAACAATATGTTTCAAGAGAACAGAGAGAGTGACATGCATGAGTCTCAGCCCACACAGACATATTACCTGCTGCGCTACATTCTCTGTTCTGACATAAGAGAGTGTCTCCGTGTCTCTTAGGCTTTGACTGTTGGATACAACAGGATATGCTGATTTGTACGGAAGCCAATTTGCACTGCTTTTTATCTATAACAACCTAGTCCATGTACTTTATGTGTTATTTCATTTTCATTTATTTATTTGAACAGGGGTCGTACACAGTAATCAACCCAATGTGTCAGTTTTAGCTAAGGCTAAATTTAAACTCTAGTCCCTGTGGCCAGATATTACAAGCCTTCACTAATGGAGAGAAAGTTTATCACAGAAACATCATAAAAAAGCAATAAACATACAGGTTATGATAAAATACTGGCCTCATTATTGTACAAACACATTTTGGAATCTGTCTTGTTTGGTTTTCCTATTTATTTTTTCTGTGTTTATTAGATTTCTTTTTTCATATTCATTTTGCATGGCATTTCAGATGGCTTTGCTTTTTACTTACACTGCTAACTAACTCACTTAATGTAAATCCAAGGTTCATGTTCAGCAGCACACTTCATCCGAAGCTTCTGTCAGATGCTAATCTGTGTCAAATGATGTCAAATGCTCAATTCGCCTCAGTTAATGTAAATGCCAGCAGATAATTAACGAATGGTGGAGTGTTACTCTGTCTCCAGCAGCAAAAGCTCACAAATGACACTGACACAATCAAGCGCCGGTATCCAGAGAAGGGTGACGTCAGTGTTAACAGCGAGGGAGCGGGTGTCTGAGACCTTCTTTAGTAATCTCTGTACACACGAGGCTCAGATTGGGCTCCCCACGGTGCTGCCCAGACTCCCCAGACTGTGGATTTAATTAAACAGTGTGAAATTAATTAATCAGTGGGGTGGCAGGTAAAAGGACTTCTCACTGGAACTGCTCACACAACCAAGACAAGCATTTCATGTGCCCTGATAGTTATTAATTTGATGTATGTTTTATTATATCGTTTCTATGTAGAGATGTGGAAATTCTCTGAGATTAAAAAGCTTGGCATGGGAAAAAAGTTGTGCAAATTATCAAAATAACAGCTCCCGAAAATCAAAGTGTAAACCTGTGTTTGACCTGTTCTTTCAATTAATTAAAAACATTCCAGTTCTGTATAATAATGTGGTGCAAATTAGATGGAAATGAGATACAATATTCATTTAGTTATCTGGGGAATCTGCCTGGAGGGCTTTTTAGTCTTCAGTCTGGCTCAAAATGCTGTCCATATGGCAATTATGTACAGTAGTGTTGCAGGAGGATTGGTCTGCCTACTGGCAGAGAGGAGCCTGCTTGTGACAAACTGCTGCTAGGATCTGATGTGAGTTGAGGGAGATAATGAGGCTGTTGTAAGCCTTAAGTATAGAGCCTGCCCCCGGGGTGGCACATCGTGGGGCTCAGGCTCCCTCATTGTTGCATGTGCTGCTGAAGATTAAAAACACATTTACTTTATACTCATAAACTTTGTCAGTGCTTCCCACAACTCTTTGGACAACTTCTGCTTTCATGTGGCAAGTCACTTGACATTGCTTTGTGCAGGAGCTGCTTTTTTTTCCACAGTTTGTAAATCTGAAGTCTTGATTTGATTCTGCTTTGAGCTATGTAGAGCTCTTTTTAAGCACCCCACCAGAGGACGGGTACGTTCCTGGGTACATCCTAGGGTGACTTTGACGAATGCCATATTTTGATAGAGAACATTTTTAATAATGATCCGATTAGGCGTGCCGTTGTTTTTCAAATACAATTTTACTATCAGGGTAAAATAACATGATATGGGTGAGGAAGTATATCATTTACATGGTTGGTTATTAAACATCATATGCCTGCTGTGTTGTAAAGAAGACTGCCCAGCTCATGTGAGGAACTCCATCCACTGCAGGTTGGATGCCTCCTCCACACCAGCCATCTCGTGGACAGCGTGTTCCTTGGAAAACAATGGTACAAATTTAGCAGTGTCCAATTTTGACTCACACCATACTACAGGTTTTCTATTTGAGTGTAACAGGGACACCATGCAACCATGTGCAATACACAAAAACAATCCCTGCTGTGTGTGCAGAGTAAGTAAGTCACCCGGGAGAATTGCTATAATGGTTGATGACATAGGAAGTATTGTTTACTTTACTGAATGCAGGTAGCTTTAAACAGTATTTAGAGTTTTAACTTCCTGCCAATACCAGCAGGCATTTAATTGATGGCCATTAGGGGCGTGCATAAAAAATAGCAGGGTACAAGAAAGTGTGAGAGAGAGAGAGAGAGAGAGAGAGAGAGAGAGAGAGAGAGAGAGAGAGAGAGAAACACTCCAGCCAATGGCAATGCAACTTCAGAGAAACCTGCAGGCAGAGTCAGAATACTGGGCAGAGCTGTAGGTGGTCACTCAACCGTGGGATTAAAAAGCCTTGTACCACTAACCCCCCCATCCCATCTCGCTCTTTCGTCCAGCCATGTTATTTGTGGTCATTCAGGAGAGAGAAATAAAAAGACAAATGTTGAGTGCCTTTGTTGTTATTGCTGGTGCAAAACTGCGGGTTACAGGTTCTTCGCGACGCCAGCACCTATAAGTGTCTTGCGGGGCTTTCTTGCAGAAAAACCTAATGAGCTAGTCTAAAAGGGTTTCTGTGTTCTGGTTTAGGTGCAAAATGGACTGTCACTACTGTTTATTTCATTCATTTCTGGATGTAATGGGAAACATGCAATCAAATGTAGGACACGTTTATCAGAGTGGTTCACTTCACACTTCTATTCGCACTTCTAATGCCTCTTGGGCAACCACAGGCACATTCATGACAGGCTATTGACATATTTATAGGCAGCTCGAGTGAGTGCATAGGCTTGATTATCACAAATCTATGCCACAAAATAAATCACAAGCTGAGATATCCCGAATGTATTGTGCTGAGTGTTAGTGCCAAGAGGATGTTGGTGTACACACTTTTGATTCAGTGGCCACCAGAGGACCACAGACCGCTGCCTGGCTGTGGCTGTTTTGATGGGCGATGATGAAAGCACAGGTGGGTGTGAGAAAGCTCCCCTCCCTCTGCTGCTGCATACTCTTCTTCTGTGGTTTCCTATTAGCACAGGAGTGGAGGCTTGCAGTCTGGCTGCTGGGCACAGTGGGTCAGTGCTCACAAAGCTCTGTTTGTTCCCTGGCTGCAGGGCTCCCAGGGTAAGCTTGGCTCCAGAGGGGAGGCAAACAAAAAGGCACCGCTGTCTCAGACACCGACGCTGCTCTCCAACACATTCGTCCTTTCTACTCAATGGGGCACATTGCTCTTCTTTCGAGAGTAACGGCAAAAGAAAACACTCTTTTTTTTTAAAACAGGGCCTCAGGATAGCAAAACTGCTGTTGTTCTGAGCTATGTATTTTTTTTTCTTAATTTAAATGCCATTTTGAGTTGTTGCTTGTGGTTATACGTTTTTTCTTCTTCTTGCTTTGTGTTTTTTTTCATCTCCTTTTGTCTAGCTTAGACTCGGAGCTCTTTGTGTTGTGCTGCTGTATCAACATGTGAAACCCAAGGTAACCGCCGACAGCAACAGGCACATATAACATATCATATTTGAATTTCAGCTGCACTCACTAACTACGGAGATTATATATTAGTCCTGTGGAACCACAGCTGGTATAGCTAAGATATGGAAATGTCTCTCAATTAAAATGAATAACTTCAAGGTATCTCATACGTCCATATGCATTGTGTGCCTTTGATTTCTAAAGATGAAATAATGTGCAGGGGACTCTCCCAGCTGCTGTCAGGTCAAACATTCACTGTTGTGCTGAAATCCTCAGTCCAAGTATAACTCCATTATTGAGGGGACTTTAAAATGAGAGCTGTGTGACATACAGCGGGATGATTTAGTTTAATGACCATGGCAGTGACAGCGCTGTGATGGAAATTGGACTCCCCCTGCAAATTTACATCACTTGAGGGTACTTGGGGCTCTTTTCGCGTCTGCACTCCAGAGCACGAGCCATCAGGAGGTCCTGGATATGTCATGCTTGTCACCTTCTTTTAAGTGCATCTGCAGACGTGGGAGAGGGATTAATATTATATCGCCTACGGAATCACAGAGGCCGTCTTATCAGCGGTGCACATGTGATAAGCACCTCTACCCCCATAAAACCAGGAACGATCTCCAAGCAAAGAGACAAGCATCTCTTTGTGTTGTTCCTCACTCGGCTTCAGAGTTTCAATGCAGCTTTAGTGGCAGAAATGATGCAATTTCACATCTGTTGTAATTTGATGTGCCTGCATCACCCTCTTTGAAATTGTCTTGATCGCAACGTGGCTCCTTTCAATTATTTAGAAAGTTGGCATATGGCTTGAAAGATCATAATCAGATTTCTTTTGATTTTTGAGGTATTCAGAATAGCTTATACCACGAGGCACAAAAAGGCCTGACTCTGTGATCATGTTATTTGGTAGCTTAGGATCCACACACTTCTCTTTTCATCGAAAATAAATAAATAAAATGGTGGATTTATTTATTTAATAAAAATGTCACTTTTCTGAAAATATTTTCCATCATTGCCGTGACACTCATTTCACATTAGTTCACATCAATGCAGATGTCAGTGTGCACAAATTGCATTGCCCTCAAACTGATTTCTGAGCTTTGAATTGAAGTTATGGCAACCATTGCTGTCGCTTCAGTTTTATCAGAAAAGCACCGAGTGGAACCATGGAAACAAGATGTAGCATAAAAAAATGTCGACATCAAAGCCAGCATATACTGTAATTAGAATTTATTGAAGCCTACTCAGTCACAAAAGGTGCATGATCCGCTGAGCCTTTGGATTCAGTCCCGTACATTTCATTAAACACAGTACAGCACATTAAGCTTTGGAATTATATGATACAAAAATGGATGTGCTCATTCGTGAATTTGTTGCTAACAGGAATATGGTATGTGTGTGTTCCAGTTTTACTGTATGGCAAGAAGCAGCCGACAAATAAAAAAGCACCTGTTTGTATGAAAATATTTTTTTCTGGATGAAAATGTGACATTGCATCAGCATTATAGTATAGATAATCACACTAATCATCATGATCTGTATTACATGCTAACAAGCATAGCTTTCTGGCTATATTTAGAGTAAAACACAGAACATAAATAACTTCATGCGTAGAAGCTGAACGTTTAGGAACCGTGGGGGTCTTCAGAAGAAAGAAAAGATATGTTATCTCATCTTTGGCGTTTTTTCTTACACTAGACCTAAAATGCGTGCCACCCACCAGCGACAGGGCATAATGACTCGGCAAGCCACCCGGCACCCTCTGTAGTTGTAAGGCCACGGCCAGTGTCCGCGCAGAGGCTCGCATATCCTCTGACAGTGAGTGTAGCGGCGTTGGCACTCTGCACAGCAGATCCCCTGGTGGTCCAACATGCTGTCAAAGGTCATGGCACCTTCCTCTCTGGACCCTCCACTGCGCTGCAGTTTTGAAGCAATGTTAACTTTGTAAAGAGCAATCTCTTTCTCTTTTTTTGGGTATCTGTACTCATTTGCAATTCAAATCTTTTCAAAAACTTCTTATCCTCCGAGACGTGTCGCTACAGTTCTTTTAGGCACATACATTTTTTATGACTAAAAGGAATTTTCACTTCAGTTCAAAATTTAAATTTCATCAACAATTGCAGCTGTTACCCCAATGATCTCTAATCATAGCCAATGAATGATATAACACCTATAGGCGCAGCAATCTATCAGCTGGCAGACGTTAGTACATATCTTACTTCTAATTTACCAAGGCGGGCATTTCACGCATGTTGTTGTGAAGTTATCTGAGAAAGTGTTTACAACACAGAGAAACTTCAGTTCCTAATGTAACTTTAAGGGTTGCTTCAGGGCTCAGTATATGCCTCTTGATAGTTAATAAAAAATTCACGAATTCTGGAGCCTTGTTCATCATAAACAGTGTTGTTGATGAAGTTAGTACTCACATGATAGGGGTTTTCAGGATTGTATGCTGACCCCGCAGCAGAGTGTGCCCCCTCCTCTTTTTCCATGACTTTGGAGGTGTCATCTTCCGTGTGACTCACTGGGCTCCTCTCGTCAGCAGATGTCTCTATCTCCTCTATGTTAAACTGCCGTTTGGCTCGCTGTGTGTCTCTCTTTCTTCTCTCCCCATCTGTTACAGCAGCCACCAGAGGCAAGAGTTTTGGGTCAACATCCACAAGACGCCATACATGTCCTCAGAGCTCAATCATACATAGCCGGGGCTGTCTCAGACGTCCTGAATAATTGAATTAGCAGCAGTGATTTCAAGCAGTCTTGCATATTTCAAGATCATTCTTTTTTAATCCAGGACTAGAGCCTTTTTTGGTGGACTCTAAATGTAGAGTATGTTCAAGATGTTCAACTGTTTCACCAACTTCTCACATAAGGCTGTGCATTTTTACAAGTGTGTCAGCCGATAAGGGCAATCACAAGCACGCTTTAAATAATCTATGAAAGAATGTACAATACTAATTGAAAATGAATGGACCATGCTGTGTGAAGCAGACCAGTTGTATAGACCCTGTGGGATGGGGCTGGATGTGAAGCAAAACATTATATCAAGAACGAAGAGACCGTGGCAACCTTTAGAATAAATAGGTCGCAGCCAGTAAATGGGAAGATCCCCGCAAAGATCCAGAATTGTGTTGCTCAGAAAGCTGGTGTCCTTCAGCGGCTGTTCAGCAGAAACCCACATGAGGAACTCTTCATCAAAACTCACTGGAATTACTTCATCAGTCTGGAAAGAAGAACAGGTTCAATTCAATTCAATGTGGCTCCACTTGCATTAAAGTTTCACAAAATGAAATTATGCTATAGCATCAAAATTAAAAAAATTACACAATGATATGAATGTCCTTGAATGAGATAAATAAATGAGGATATGGTTGCTATCAACCATGCCATTTATTTGTTTCCAAATACCAGGTCAAACATCAGCGACTCTTTGTTGACAGCTCCTATGTGTGGAAGATTGGCTTTGATTTGGGATTTTATATAGCACTTTTCTCCTCCATAGAAGCGTATTCCGGTGATTCCCTGAACCAAATCACAGAGATGCCATGTTTACAGTTACAGCTTTGCCACTTCGCTAAGCACACACTAAGTCCCACGACCTCAGGACGAGAGAACAAGGACTCACTCACAATTTGAAAGTCGTGAATCTCCACAGTTTCCTCAGCTCCACTCCCAGTTTTAAATCTCTTCAGGTTGTTGTCTGAATCAATTTCCACGGAGCCCTGCCTCACCTCCCCATTGATGTTCATACTGTAGCGGACATTATAAACCTGGCAGCATTCAAGGTGGAACGTTAAAAATGACGGATTAGTCAAGTCATGCAACACAATAGAAATGTGATCCAGAAAAAACAAGCTTCCTACTGCTCGTGCAATCCCTCTGCACAGTGATTATTGGTGTTGCTCACAGAAATCCTGTGAATTGTTTAAGCACACTAAGAATAAAGCAAAGCACCACAGGACCTTGAGGGGAATGGTTGCCCTACGGGTGAGCTCAACAGGACACAAACACATTACACTATATTGTATAGGATGGAGCAGAGTAACTGGAACAATTTATGCTGTAACATAATTAAAGATGCAATTTCACAGTCTGAATTGTGATGAATATGATTATTTATAAAGCATCCCAAAGCACCCTTTCATTCACCTTTCATATATATTAGGGGCATTGTAATAACGTTGGTATTATCCTCAGTGGACACTTACATTGCTATCGCTGACTTTCCACAAGTAGAGAGCAGCCAGCGATGCACACAACATCAACACTGCTCCAACAATGAGGGCGACGGCTCCAAATCTCAGGAGGCGGCTGACCGCAGGAGAAGTCGTCGTGCTGCTTTGCTCCTTCACATTTGTCCAGAAGATACGGAGTAAGACATTATAAACATTTACCAACAACAACTGATAAGATTCCTGATATCTTTAAGACTTATGCAGAAAATATGCAGGTTTATGTTTGAGTCATGGACGTCTCAAAAGACGAATCAAATAAGTTTTAAGTCTGTATCTTACCAGAGGCGGGCAATGTTCAAAACAGCCAGATCCATGATTGGTATTTGGGATTTTGTCCATCGTCTCTCTCATGATGTCCTCTATAATTCTTCCACTGATGCTGTTGCTTCTCTTTGGAGATTCAGGTTATCCACCAGGAAGTCTTTTGACATTTGAGTGTGAATGACGCACGGTTGATATAAATTCTTTGAGCTAAATTTTTCGTCTGAATGTTACCTGTAGGTCCAGTTCGCCTCAAGCAAGGTGGCCATCCTGTGGTTCCACACAGGCAGTGATGTAATGATTGGTAAAAAGGTGGAAAACATTTTTTTGTATGTTATGCTTTACGCCTTTTATTTATTCACCCACCTCTTATAGTTGGTTGTCAATTATGATACTCATTGATGTAAATAGTGCATATTTTCTCCCATTTTTCTCTGGTTACAGTTGTGGAATGAGCAGATTAACCTCCTTGTAGTCAAACCTGTATGCTGAAGTGAGTCCTCTTTGGTTTAAAATGCATGTATAAAAATGCTGAAAATAGCACTGACTTAAAATGCTGTAGACATTTAGCGGCACATACAGAAATAACCTTTGTTAATTGTTAACTTTCTAATTTGACAATGGGAGTAAGGTGGCCAAGGTTACTCCATCCTTATCATAACTAGGAAAGAAGAAAAGGAGATTTGAATGTGCAGGACTGCTGTTGCTTGGAAACAGATTGAACCACGTATTTGGGTAATTGGTTAGCTGGGAGGCAATCAGAAAAGGTGAGAGAATTCTTTGACCTTCAAAAAATATATATAATTGTAAAAGCATTTGATTTGAAATGTAGTATTTGTATGCAGAGTAGGGCAGTCCAGTAACTACATTGTTGTACACAAAATATGATCGTGGCTTATGCCTTCTGTCAATTAAAATGTAATTGTTGGAGTGCCACACTTAATTTATTGTGACTTAAAAGCTCTGAAGGCAAATAAAAATGCATTCAGTTGGATAATTGAGGTTAGTCTGTGTGCTGTTGTGAATATTTCCTCCGAAAAATAGGTTCTTCTTAACTATGAGAATACATTTAGGAGTTGTAAGCCCAGATGGCTCATGCTTTAAACTGTTTTTAACTGTTTATTTGTGCAACAAAATGTGACAAATTCTACCACAAACATGGTAATCTTTCATATTGATTGTTTTCCACAGCAGAGAGTCCCCTTTCAGCCTAAATGTACATAGGGCTTAAATAGTAACACATGCTCTCAAAGGTTCAGAATAAAATTCTTCTTTACATTGAATCATTATGAAAAATATATTATTAATGTACAAAATTTTGCATATTACACTTGATACAATAAACAGTCATATATGAGCCAAAAGACACATGACATACTACAAAACACTTCCAACAATCCAACATAGATTAAATTAGGACAAAAGTATACTGTACAGTATAAAGACCGGATCCCTTTAGATCAACGTTTGATCTTTAAGAGTTTGTGCACTCTGGAATAGACATCTCATCCGCTTCCTGTATTCTCGCCGGTGTCGGCGGACCAACGAGAATATAATCACATTCCTCGTGTTGAACTTTTTCGTACACACTCTGCAGAGCGTTGGTTTTGGGTATGTGAGCTGGAAAGTAGTTTTCCCTTGCGGTGTTCCGGGGAAGTGAGGCAGTCTTGTTGAAGGTTGACAGATGTGGTCCGCAGGCCATGCTGGTGTTGGGCCTTGTAGCCGAAGGGCTCCAGCATCGGTCTGAGTGTCCCAACACTTTGCACTCGCTAGTACATGCCCAGAGACCTGTGGGAAACAGCAGGGCTGTCAGGATGGAGAGCAATACATTTGCTGAAACACCTGGTTGAAGTTGTTTTGGTGCTGAAAACCCCCAGTGAGCCCCGGTGTAAGATCAATCATGTCCAGTTTTTAGAAAACACATTATTGTAACAAGGTCTGTATGATAAATATAAACCACACTGTAAGAAGCAAAAACGAATGCATGTCACATCACTGCATGGATTTCACCTCTTCAAATAATGCTTATTTCTCTCAATTTCCATGAAATTATTATTTCTCGCAATGTTTTGTTGACACTCACTGTTTGTTGGCGGCGACTCTTTTTTGTGCACATCTCCACTTATGTCAGAATCACTATCATTGAAGTCACTGTCCCCTTTTCCACTGTCCTTGCCACTGATGTGTGGATCTCTCGCTGAGATTGTTGTGAATGAATTACCCTTCCATATTGTTATTGGTCTGACGGTTTCTTTCCCATATCCTGGTAGCGTTGAGTAACCCTGCGAAGAGACAAACACATGCAACGCAGATTTTGAGTCACAATTCAGAAAATGACAATTGGCGCGAAATAAAGACAAAATATCTCAGAATAATAATATTTTACCTTTAATTTGCCATCCATCACCCTGCTGTTGGAGTCAAAGACGTCTGCCGTCTGCCTGCCATCCTCACAGCCTGTCTCTGTTGTGTTGCTGCTGGCCAATCGAGGGTTCTCTGGAAACGGATGGGCATCAAACACTTTGCCTTTGTGGTTTGCAATCAATGAATCAACATGACCACTTTCATCTTTCTCCATATTCTGTGCTTCTTCTTTATCATCGTAACCCCCCTCCCCTGTCTCTTTTTTCCGGCGGCTGCAAATGGTTGTGATGAGAACAATAGCCAGCAGGAAGAGAGAGCAGCTCCCTGCCAGGACAATGATTATGGCGATGGATATGTCCCATTCAAAGAGCTCCTCGCTGCCATTTTGAGCCAAAGAAGGCAGACTGGGTAGAGTTCCTTCTATGAAGCTGAAGTGTATAATAGCTGTGGAGGTAAGTGCCGGGGATCCATTGTCACTGACCGAGACTGTGACTTTGACATTGTCTGCGAGATCATATGTCAGCTGTCGGCTCACATACACCTTCCCATTGTCTTTGTTGATAGAGAAACCCAGGTGTCCCCCCTCTGTGATTTTATAGGACAACTGTGCATTTATGCCTTCATCAGCATCTGTGGACTTTATCTGGGTTACCACATAACCTGCAAGTGTATCTTTAGGCAGGAAAACCTCAGCAGATCCTTTGTAAAGGGGTGGCTCTATGATAGATGGCTGGTTGTCATTCTGATCAACTATTTGTAGTCTGATGACAGCTGTGCCCTGCAGCTTCGGTGACCCCCCATCACTTGCTTGAACGTGTATGTCTAGCAGCTTCATCACTTCGTAATTAAAACTTCTTAGTGCATATATAGAGCCAGACACGGAATTAAGAGACACAAAGGTGTTTACTGGGGACCCCATGATGACACTGTCCACCAGTCTGTATGCAATTTTGCCGTTATTGCCCAGATCCGCGTCACTGGCCTCAACTGTGGTGATATAAGCTCCGGGGGCGTTGTTCTCCGCCACTGAAACTTCATACACAGCTTTGGTGAAGTGAGGGGCGTTGTCATTCTCGTCGCTCAGTCTGATGGTGTACTGAGTGATCTTTCTCAGCGGAGGTGACCCAAAATCCTCAGCCATGACTGTCAAATTATACTCACTAATCCTCTCCCTGTCGAGAACTGCCGCTGTAACTATCATGTAGCTGTCCTCGTACGCCTGTCGGAGTTTGAAATGGTCGTGGCCGTACACCGTGCAGTGGACCTGGCTGTTGACGCCCGAGTCTCTGTCCAAGGTGCTGATCAGCGCCACCAGACTGTCCTTGTCTGCCCCCTCGCTGATGTATGCAATGCCCGTCGTGGTGGAGGTCATCGGGGTGATGCTGATTTCCGGCACGTTGTCATTAACGTCGGTGACGTGGATTATGATTTTGCACACGGAGGGGGTCGGGTTGGGTCCCAGATCGGTCGCCTGCACGTCTAGCTCATACGTGTTTTTGTCCTCGAAATCCACAGTGCTCCTGAGCGTCAGTCGACCGGATTTATGATCCACTTGGAAAAGTTGTCGGATCTCATGAGAAACCTGTTTTCCGAACCCGTAGACGACCTCTCCGTTCAAGCCCTCATCAGCATCAACTGCGTTTAAGTCCAGGATGGCAGCGCCAGCCGGTGCGTCCTCCGGTAGACTGACAGAGAAACTATTCTGGTCAAAAACGGGACTATTGTCATTAAAGTCAGTGACTTTGATCGTGATCTTTGTTGACCCCGATCTGTAAGGGTTCCCTCCGTCTGTGGCGACCAGCTCCACGGTGCATGATGACTGGGTCTCCCTGTCTAGCGCTCTCATTAGCACCAATTCCGCATATTTAACCCCATCCGCTCTCAGGAGTACATCAATGGTGAAATGACTGTTGACAGAAATTTGATAGCTTTGGATGTAGTTGGACCCAACGTCCGCGTCCGCAGCCGGGTCTAACGGGATGCGAGACCCCACCGCTGCGTTCTCCGAGATCTCCACAATAGATTCTTTGTTTGGAAACTCCGGAGAGTTGTCATTGATGTCCTGTATCTCCACCTCGACGTGAATCAATCTGTAGCGGTCTTTGGAGAAATGCACCACGTCAAAAGTGATCAGACACTGGAGAGTGTGTCTGCAGATTCTTTCTCGGTCGATTCGTTCCCCGACAGTGAGTTCCCCGTTGCTTTCTCTCACCCTGATGAAGGAATCGTTGAATTGTTTCATCATCCTGAAATTGGTCTTGGAGGAATGAGACAGAGTCAAGGACATGTCCTTGGCAAGGTGTCCGATGACTGTACCTGACGAGTCCTCCTCATTGGTCTGGTATCGAACAGTATTTCCCTCGGACTGAGCCAGTGAGGCAAATAAGAATTGATAGATTGAGAAAATAAAAATCCACCGGTGCCAATAAGTTATACATTTGCCCTTTATCATCTTCGTAGTAATCCTCCCCTCGGTAAGCAGCCTCATTGCGTACTGAACAGACGAGAGCAGTTCACGTCCGGAGTGAGCTCTCCATGCAGCTCCCACTTTTATGAACTGAACTGTGCTGGAAGTGAAAGTTATCGCTCCTCGCGCGCAGCCAGTCAGATACGCTTGTTGCCTCGCCTTCAACACAGCTCACAATCCTGCAGTGGCGGGGTTTATACAGCTCCTCATGCTAATGAGACAAAGTGTGACCAATCCCTCGCTCCAGAATTAAAAAATATCCCAGCGTGAAAAAAAAGAAGACGCTCTATAAGCCTGTTTTTTTGAGACTGTAGGTATACACGCTGAAGGAAGTTACAGAATAGAAGAACAGATATGCCATTGCTTGAAGATAGTCCCCGCACTGTTATCGTCGTTTTGCAGCCAACACCGAGTGCTGCTTTTATTTAGAAAAAAAGCCTGTTTGCCCTTCTTGTAATGTTTAGTGTTGTCTATTGAGCGTGCCTGATGTGTGCACGTGTGCGCTCATGTGCACGAATATGCACGCGCGAGACGAGCGCTGAGCAAACTGATTGGAACAAAGAAGAAAAAACTGCTTATTATTATAAGCATCCACCTAACCTTTGAGGGAGGAGTGATGATTGATTGATCAATCACTTCGGATCGCCATACCTTTACACGTGTTTTCTTTTTCTTTTACCTTTTATTTAATGATGATCCTCATCTCACATAACCGTATAACATCAGATGAATGAAGGAACACTTTGAAGAGTCTCAAAGATAAAATGTTCTCACATGCAATCATGAGGTTGTTTATCTTACCAATGTAGATCTTACATCCCGCATCTCACCTGCTGGGGATATTTGTAAGCTACAAATGTTTATCTCCGGATGTTTGACTACAACTCTGAAAACATAATCTGCTGTTCTGAAACATAACATTAGATTCACATTTGGAATACCACGATAAGGATGAATCATATACTATTGCACCTTTATATTGTTCATTCAACTATGTTGACAAAGGCATGTGGAGAGCACTGTGCACAATGATGTTTGGGACAGAAGTGTGCTTCAACTTTCTGGCAGTGACTTCCTGTTTCCTCTGTCAACACGACAACGTGCCAGTATACAAAGCAGAAGTATGTACAAAAATGGTATTAAGGAGAATAACTTGATGGGTTTGCACAGAGCCCTCACCCTCAGCACAATCCAGCACCTTCAGGTGGAATTGGACAATGTCTTTGAGTCTTATCGCTCAACACTGACTAAAGTTATTGTGGCTGAAAAGATGCAAAAATTCCCAGATTAGATAGAAATTCAATACATTAACATGCTTTATTATATTTATTTGTTCTATACATCTCCTCAAATGCAAAGGTGGAACACTATCAACACATACTATTCCACCAGGATATAGCCTCAACATCCAACCATGTAATCTAATCTACACTTTGCTTGCATATTATACTGAATTAGATTGCAACACATTTATATTTTATCTGGCACAGTTCATGTAAACCCTGGTTCAGATAATTTCCCAATTTTTTGAAGTGCGATCATATCAAAATTAAATCTGTAAATCTTCACTAAGGATGTGTTTTATTTTTCACAGACTTGTGTTCATGCCCATCTCTTCTGTTTAGCTGCTCTGTCCAACCTCTAGTGAAGTTTATTAGATTTGATAGAGTGTTTTCTTTCTACAGTATAATTATGTGGGTTTTTTCACATTTTCTCTGCTGTTGAAATCACATCGGATAAAAACCTGAGAATAATTGTTCTTCTAGCCAGCATCTGGATGCAAGACACATGTTCGTGGCCTCTGCTCACAGTTTGTCTCTGAGTATTTACTTACAACTTCTTTATCTACCGGATATTCTAATAGAGCGATGAGGAGAGTTGTTTACAGTTTGTGTGTATTTGGCACAGAACCGGTTGTTAGTCAGCCTTATCATCTGCAGTGTGCTACGGTTGAAGCATTAACAATAATCTGAACCATAACACGAACACTATAGCAATAATCATCTGAAACATTGTGAAAAGCTCAAGAGACATTGAAAGGAAAAAGTTAACGGCAAAGGGAGGTGGGCAATTTCACAGTATAAGCCTTCCAGCTAATGGAAAACAACTGTGACAGATTGTGTTTGTTTCTCTGATCAAAGACTATCACATTTGGAGAATACATTCAGTTTAAATCAAGTTTAGCAATAAGGTAATATCCAGTAATACAATACAAACAATAATTGATTTCTACTCATCTAGAATCACAGTCTGCCGACATTTCATGAAGCACAATGTGAACATTTTGTTTGTTGAAACTAACCACTCATGGGAAATATACGAATGGACCTAAATGCATTTTCTTATTTTAAAATGTCAGAAAACATGATTAATTGGGAAGCATTTTCTTTAACTTGTGCTGTCATTTACAGGTGAAACTTGGAGGTGCTTGACTGAGGGTGAAATCGATACAAATGGTGAAGTGAACAACCCACTAAAGGGGTATTTTGTGGATGGTGACAATAAAAGCTCAACTAAGCATATTTTCAAAACAACGGTTACAATGTATACGTGCAACGTTGCAAACAGTGACAAGACAGATCATTTTCAACTGACCGTGTTGTGTATTTCAACATTATTAACTTAACCATTTTGGCTTTATGCTCTTATCAGTGTCATATCAGCAGTTGCAGGAAGCTATTTAGAGTGAAAAACAACAACAACAACAACAACAACAGCAACAACAAGAGCAGACAGACACGGTAACCGGTGAACATAGTGGAGTATTTAGCAGCAAAAGAGACAGGTGTTTTTGTAAAGGGAATTGGTGAAAAGCAGACAGAGCAGAGTGATTATCTTCATCAAGCAGACACAAACATGACTCCAATTAAAGGCTAATGTTCCATGTCTGCTGGTGTATAAGTAGGCAACTTATTACCATAGCATTGTCCAACATATCGAAATAAATAAATTACAAACTCAACTCTCCTATGAGATTGAAATATTGACTGGTGGAGTTTATATTGCATTCTAAAGCTAGTTTAATATCATACTAATCAACATAATGAATACGGAAGACATGTCTGCATGCCTGTGATAATATGTGTACAACTGATGGTGTCAGATTCAACGCTGGAGCTGTTCGTTAATGAACACTTTGATAAACATGTGTGTTTCTTTCATCTCAATTAAGAGCCACATGTTTTACTCTAATGAGAACAGAGGTGATCATAGATTCGATGTGGGCGGTTTACTTTGGATTACAAAATCAAAAAGATTAAATACGTAAAATGTGTTTTTTGCAGCGATATATTTTCTGCTCATGACGTGTCAGAGATTCAAACTGCACGGATGTCTGACTTTCATACAAGCAGTGATCTACGGTTAAAAATGCCAATAAAACAGAGAGAACAATTTGATACTTAAAAAAAATACTTTATTTTAATATATGAAATAAAAGTCACTTCCACAGGATGCTCCTGATTCAAGCTACATTTTGTATTAATATGAGTTCATTGTTAAAATATATTATATATATATTAATATAGTGTTACTCAGGGTTAAAGCAACCAACTACAAAAAGCATCAGTCAATAAAAATATGGTTGCATGATGCTGATAGAAAATCATGATAAAATATTTATGATAAATGCAATATAATTGTGTCAAGTGCAGCTTATTCACAGCATCAAACATATTAACCAGAAGAGCAAAGGAAGCAAGCGGCAGACGGAAAGTAATTGAGAGAAAAAAAATGTAAACTGTTGCAGGCAAAGATATTTCAAATGTACTGTTGGCCCAAAGACACAATTCCATATTTAATGGGATTGTAAATGCATTCAGTTTCAATGGATGCCTTTGCATTTTAAGTTTTCTAATCACTCTGGTCCATAATGTGCCTGAAGAAGTCTGCATTGGTAGAAGGCACTTAGCCATACATTCTTTTACAAAGATTAGAAATCAGAGGCAAATTATACTTTGGTGGAGCTCTGCTCTGAATATTGCTCTAGTGGGAGAGCACTTGCATCAAAGAACTCAAGATATGGCTTCCTCTCTCTCTCTCTCTCTCTCTCTCTCTCTCTCTCTCTCTCTCTCTCTCTCTCCATGAAACTCTTTGTGTTTCTTGTTCAACTTGACATTAATATCTGAGATTTAAGTTACATTTTAGCTTAAGTGGGCCTCTGACACATCAGCAAAATTACCACACATTTATAAGTAAAACGTTCAGGCTACTTGATTGTGATGTCACGTGTTCTATACCTGCTTTGAAAGTAATATTACAGGAATAGTTTGACATTTTAGGAAGTATTTTCATTTTTCTTGCCAAATTCTGAGAGAATTGTTACACTGTTTTAAACTAAAGCAACTGGTTAGCTAAGCGTAGCACAAACAAACGGGGAACTGCTAGCTTGGCTTATGTTTTTTGTACAGATTAAAGAATTAGTGATCAGTAGTGGGGCGGGACAAATAATGTAGTTTACTTTGGACACAGGCAGACTAGCTGTTTCCCCCTTTTCTCCAGCCTTTTTGCTAAGCTAAGCTAACTGGCTGTAGCTTCATATTAACAATGCAGGTATGAGAGGGGTCTTGATCTTTTTTGATCTAACTCTACACAATAAACAGCCTATTCTCCTAAAAAATCATATTCCCACAGAACAAAAGTGCATTGTCAATTACATTTCAAGAGAAGCATAGGCCTACTTTACCCAAGATTACATTTGTTGATGATGTATTACAAACAATTTCTGACAAACAATGTCCTATTACCCAGGAGACTTCCCGAGTGCAAACACAAAGTAAATGTTGATATATTTTAATTAATCTCCGTTACGTTAAAAAAAACATACGTATTTTAAGACAGAATATGATGCTCCACAAACTCAAACAAAGCATACTTTTGTTATGTTTTAGTTCTCTTTGATTCATATTGAAAACTCCAACAGAAATCTGTGAGAAAAAAATCATAAAAAATGAGACGGCATTGTAGGAGACAGTGTTTCAATACCACTATTGTTATCTTTTGTCTTTGTTTAACTGATATTTATAGAGTTGGGGCTGAAAGGATTTCTTTCCCCTCTGAGATAATGAGGTCACAGTCTCCTCCTATTTAGCCGTGTCTTTTGTGTTACATTGGTACATATGTTGACCTTGTCTCCACAATTGCCCCATTGTATTGCCACAAGTGACATACCTCACAAGTATTTAACCTTCACGTGAAAGTTGTCTTCAAGCATAGCAGTGAGGTTATTGAGTCAACACATCTTTGAAGTCAGTTTTACTCACCAAGGCAATAGCTCAGGACATTCGAAAACATGTCGAAGCCTATGCGAGGAAAAAAAATATTGGCTGAGTTTTGTAGATGAGAGGCAGTATGGATCGCCTTAGTTTATTATGGGGCTGTTAAAATGCATTCTTCAAAACATGCTTTTAAATACAGGCTGAACTCTCAGATGGCCACAGATCCCACAGGCAACATCAGATCTTTTTGTTCTGAAGATGCTCTCCGATGATTAGTTCAAACATCAAAATAAAACTCTGGTGTTTTCACATACGAGAGTAAAGCCTCCGACGTCACATGGAGGTTTCAAACCCCATCGGAAGTCTTAAACTCAGAGAGAAGCCAATGCTATGTTTTATTGATTCTTATCCTGGAGTTTGGAGACAATCAGACGGGTGAATATTTCATTTCTCTCTTTATGTTTGGACTGAGAGCTGTATCCCAGTGTTCAAGGTGTCTCTCCAGACATGGACCATAGCAGACATAAACAAAGTTATTAGATTAGCCAGACGAGATTCAGAGGAAAATTCAATGCTGGGAGCTTTGGAGGGGCCCTCTGACAGTATGTTTTGGCAATTCCGACTGTCATTTATAGTTCTTTGGGGAAGATGGGTGTTGTTTGACTTTGAATGTTACCATAGAGCTCATAGACTCATCGGTGGTGAGTCTCGTTTTGCAATATTGTGCACGTAAATTCGAATGGATGTTTTGGAATGAGGCAGTACGCTATGGGTTTTGCATATTGGAAGCAGATCAACTTAAATATGTACAGTAAGTGCAAAGCATTGAAGAAATGTAGGTCATATTTCTCAGGCAGTGAGATTTTCTCTCTTTGTGTGTATGTTTTACGAGGAGGCGGTGTTATGCATGCACACATATGGGGGGTAGGGGGTCATATCAGTAATGCAGCTTGGCCATCATGTCTCATACAACGCATATGGAGGAGGCGGCTTCAACATTTAGTGTTTTCTTGCCACGAGCGTTAATATGGCTGTTTCTCCTCATGCTGTTTTTTGCTGCGAGCAACGTGGTGTTTGAGGCATGTGCTCTACAGGACTGGAAGAGTTATAATTATGTAAATTGCATTCAAAGGAATCAGCAATAGCTCATGTGGAATGGATGTGTCAACAAGGTGTCCACATCCACTGTGAGAATTTGCTAATTAAACATGACACCGTTTCTCTCTCTGCACATGGGCTCAGTAAAACACTGCAGGATTAAAAACAAATACTGTGGTGTATATTGTGTTCATTGGCTGAAAAATAATCCTCTTCCTGAAAAATAGGCTTTCATTTTGCCACTGGATGTATGAAAAAAATGCCCCAAAGTTCAATAACATACCATTAAACTTTGTTCATGTTGTTGACATGTGTGTAATGAAATTGCCTAATCTTCAAACAGCCTCTCTGCACAGCAGCCTCTCTGATGCCCTACGACACAAAAGGGTAATTTTAATTTATTACACTGGTTATTTGACTGGCCGACTAAATCCTAGAATTCAATTTAACAGCAAGCATAGATAAACTACTTTACCCAGAAGTCTGAAAAGCACTGTACCTGAAAAGATTAATCCAAGATTAATCCAGTCCATCAGGAAACATAAACACATAAAGGTATATCATATATCCCCCTTTTTCTGTGATATCTTTCACTCAATGAACACTATGCACACTGTTCCTTATTTATAGTGAACTTATCAACACGGAGAACAAGATAGAGGGGAATCGTTGAGTAACCATCTCCTCAGCTTCGGTTGTAGTCAAGGCACGTGACGTGGGTGAAGCACAGGGACAATTAATGAAGGAGAATCAAAGTGCTCGGAGAGCTCGTGAATGACACTCGAGTGCTGGCAAGGAGTGAAAAAATGACTTTTGAAATTTCTCGTTTACTCCCTCCTTCTCTTGCGTTTGCCAAAGATGAATTGGCTTTTCAGATTTAAGAAAGTGCATGGCAGAAATACAAAGAGAGGCTCATCTATCAGCCCCTGAATAGTGAGAGAAAATCCTATGGCTGTGTGGAGGCAGGGGGGGGGCCTTGTTGGTCTCTGATTAGACCGCCGGCCAGTTCTTCTCGGAGGCCGGCAGCGCTAACATCAATCCGCTCTTCTTCCACTTCAAACCCTTTGAACCACTTGAGACCATTTCTTTACTGTTTTCTCCCTTTTAAAGATGCAGGCTACGGACTATCTATCACAACCAACAGAGCAGACCAAGCAGGACTACCACGACGATCCGCAGCGGACGCATGACTACCTTTGCTCTTATTAGCAAGTTTGAGCTGAACAACACAACAACTTAGCTCAGCGCGCTGCAAACAACATCGTAAGCGTAGCCGAGGTGAGTTCTGCCGCCGCACCGACACTCTGCTGAGGCTGCACCACAGCACAGTTGTAGAGTGGCAGTGTTGAGGGTGAAAGGCAGGAAAGAGAACACCAGAGCACCAGAGCAGTACTGAAGACCTGTGCTAACCAGCTACCTCCAGTGTTCCACAACCTTTCACCCTCTCTGC
Organism: Pseudoliparis swirei; assembly: GCF_029220125.1. Lineage (NCBI taxonomy): Eukaryota > Metazoa > Chordata > Actinopteri > Perciformes > Liparidae > Pseudoliparis > Pseudoliparis swirei. Next base: position 7,710,364 of record NC_079389.1, on the reverse strand, counting down.
TCTCCTGGCTGGTCCCCGCCTGCTTCAAGAGATTCTCTCCCCCCAGATGACCCAAGTCCAGCATGTATGAATGGCCAGACGGGTACCTCCTCGGTGCCCCTCCTACGATGGTGACTGAAATGCTGAAGCTCCCTTCCTCCAGCATCCCTTCCCTTCCTCCTTCTTCCATGGAACTCATCAGCTTGATAGTGCTTACGGTCTCGGCTGTCTCACAGGTACTGCACACCTCACTCTCAGAGGGGGGCTGATGGAGAGGGGGGGGTTGCTTGATTATAGCTGTGTTCATTGATTGTTCAGCTTTTCAACACCATAGTCAGACTGACTGGCAGGGCTGCTGATTGAGCTGGACTGTGTGCCCCCTGTGTGAGCTGATCCAGCCAGGATCCAGGAGGTCTGTGTGGTGGGGGTTCCTGAACACCTCAAATCCTCACCCTGAACACAGGATCCCCAGGCAGGATCCCCCAGCCCCTAACCCCTTGTACTACACTACACACTGTGGCCAGTGGCCAGGTTCCCATCTCCAACCATCTCAACATGGTGGTGTGGTGGTGGGCCTGATGTCTAGGCCCCACCTGAGAGCGCCTACCTGATCTGGCCTGTGCCTGCTTGTCTGACACTCTGGTCATCATGCAGTGTCACCAAAAGCCATGGAAAAACACTGGGCTGATGGGAGGTACAGGGTAGGAAACAACAGAGGAGGGACACCACCACTGGGACCACTGGGAGAGGGGAGGAGAGGGTGATACCTGGGAGTACACATCAGAGAGATCTGACATGGTCAACAACACACACACACACACACCTGAAGCAAGCGCCTCTCAGCGCCCTCAACACCCTCAGGCAGCTGAGAAAATTAAGGATCCTTCAGTCCCAGGATCCTTCAGTCCTGGAACTCGTCCTGGGTGAGGAGACTGACAGGAGAGCCTGGTTTGGCCTGCCCTCTCAGACAGGGCTCCAGGAAGGTTTGGTGAGAGTAGCTGAAGCTGAACGCAAGTAATGAACTACACCACCCACCCCCACTTGTACACACAGGGTGCAGGAAAACCAGAGGCAGCATCATGAAGGATCTCCTCACCCCAACAACAACAACACAACAGACTTTTTGCTGCGGTCAGGCAGGCGCACGCCTGTCAGAACAGCAAGAGAGAGAGACGAGAGAGAGTTTCTTTTCCTCAGCATCAGGACTGTGAACCTCACCACCCCCCTGACCACCCCCCACACACACTCCCTCTTAGGCACACACACACACACACACACACACACTTACTGTAAATATTGTGTTTTTTTTTGTAATAGGTGTGTGTGTGTTGCCTGTACTTGCATTCCCTCTGATTGCCACCACTTTCATTTCACTGCACACCCTGTGTGTGTATGTGACAAATAAAACATCTTGAATCTTGAATCTTTTTGATCAAATGTGCCAGCAGATGATACAATGAACACTTATTGCAGGTTAGTTGTTATATTTTGTAAAAGTCTAACGTTGGTAAGGGGAGTGAAAAAACAATCATTTCCTGTCTGCACTTGTATCCAGCCCAGTGTGTGAGTGGGTGAGGCTGCACATGAGGCAGCAGGAGGAGAAAGAGGAGCATTGGAGATGCCTCGACAGTGTGTTGTGATATGTCAGGGGAGAAAAAATACTGAAGCAATTTCAAACATCTGTCATCCTCTTAACACACACACACACACACACACACACACACACACACACACACACACACACACACAAAGGATAGCACAATTACACAAAGAGCAGCATTATATAAAGCTTTTATGATGTTTCCAGGGCGTCAAGATCTTAAGTTTTGATGCCGCTTTATGGGCATCCAGAGTATAAATTGTCCTCGCCAGTTTTCTGAAGTGATAAGAAGTAAACACCAAAAACCAATAACTGTCAGCCCAATATTACATCAAACAGACAAGTCTCTGAAAAGGTACGGCCATAAAAAATTAACTGCAGGATTTTTGAGGGCGAAATGTCGAGTTTTTTTCTTTATTCATTTTTCATCTTCACTGGAGTGATCTACATTTCTTTCTAAACTGGAATACGAACAATTTGGGTGCCACAACTTCATTCAATTGCTGCTCTCACAAAGTGAATTAATAAACTCTTTTATTACTTTATTTTAGACAACATATTAAGGACATTTCTCTTTTCTCTTTTAAAGTTGAATTTTCCCTCACGTCTTATTCTCATATTCAACAGAAGCAAGTCAAAGGAGGCTATCTTGACATTGATATACTGACTCAGGTCGAAATGGTCATCTTGACTTCCTGTTCGACCGCCTCAGAACATCCTGTCTAATTATATGACCCATGAGTGAAGAATTTAAAGATTTTATGCGCTCAGGGATTCTAAGCTGTGTGCTGGGTTCAGACTAACTGGGAGTAAATCAAGTCAAACCCACAAAATACGTAGGAGTGACATTAAATCCTTAACAGTTATTGGTAAATTATTAAGGGATTAAAGCGCCATGGGGGTGCTGAGTAGAATGGGAAAACTATCTGTCAACAATTCTTTCTCAGATTACCATGTTACATGCTGATGTGTATAGCAGCCTTTCTGCATCTACCATAAATCTCCTCAGAATGTGCCTATATGGCATTTCTGGAAATGCAGACTCCATTTAGAGAAGGTAAAACTTCATTGCCCTGACACATGTAGGTCTTGAGTCACTTGGCTTTGCACGCTTTCCTGAGAGCAATCACGCGAAGATTGAGCAAAGGTGCGGCAAACTTAAACATGTCAGCCAATTTCAGATGTGTGAAGCAACAGAGTGCTTCAGCAGCGTTGGCGGCTCATGGCCTTGGGCCTTGGGCTGTCTGAATCTGAAATTTACAGTTCACAGCACACCCGAAGATGGAGCCGTAGAAATCCTTGATGCCCCGCACAATGAGGCCATTTCATAGTAGATCACGGCAGTCTCTTGCTGCTGTTGAAGGGAGAGGAAAAGCATTTGACAGGCCAATGAAGAATTTATTTGAAATGTCTTGTGGTGTTGAGAAGATTTGCGTGCTCTTCAAAGAGCTACGAGGGAACACATCGGAGGAGGGCACACAGGTGTGAGTTTGCACCACCATTCCTCCAGCTTGGTTAGAGTGCTTTATCAACACTTATACTAACTAATATTTTAAGGTGATCAAACATTTCTTCAGAATCTTGGGGATATTTTTTGTATGTCTGACTTGTCAGTTTGATTAAACACAGCATTGCTGACAGTGTGTCCACATAGCCTCAGCAAACCACACAGATTCCATGGTATCTAGCCGTGCGCAGCATTTTGTATGGAAACATGCAACCAAGAGAGAGAAGCTGAACATGAGGGAGCATCAGAGGAAGTGATTTAGGCTGACAAGAGAGTTCTCTGCTTGATGCTTGTGGTGACAGCCTGTGACAGTGCTCAGGTATAAGACCATGAATCTGCCTTCAGTATTTTCTACAAAATATATTAGTTGCCAAACATGAACTGAAGAAAGTGTGTGGCACTTTAAATGGTTGGGTCTACCAAATTCTGAAAGAACAATTTTTTTTGTGAAAAACCTGGACAAGCATTTATCGCAGTCATCCAATATCTTGAGGAAGTACAACATGGCAATTGTGTTAATTTGTTGTGAATGCGTTGCACGGGTTGGCTGATTGTATTGTTTATTGTCTGGTGATTTGTGATTCGCTGTGCCTCGAGGACACACAGGCCTGTGGCTGGCTGGATATCTGCAAAACAGACAGTATGTACAAGCCAGAAGGCATGTGAAATAATTTACTTTCATGCTGTACGCCTGTCTAACTGTCACTGTCTTTTATTACCAGCCATGCACAGATAATCATCTGCTCTATTGTTTGTTTTTTAGCACTGTGGGTTTTTCATATTTCAAGAGCTGTTCTTCTGTTATGATTCCTGGTGGCAGACTGTGGGTGCACTGGGGATGGTTTCCATTTAGGTGTGGAAAATCGCATTTACTGAGAAGAGGTGAGGTTGTAAATTCAGTCTCACGTAGGATGGGTGTTTTTGATTCATTGTGGTACACCTCCCGGTCTGTTTTTCCCTTTTTGGTTTTTTTATCCGACATAAACTGCAGATTTTCTCTCCTCTCCATACATCTAATCAATAAAACAGCTTGTGACAGCGCTTCAATCGCCTATCTGATTGCTGTATTCATTTATAAAATAATGCATTAAGAATACTGGGCTCAGTTAAATCACTGTTTCTCTACCTCAATAGTTTTTTTAACAAAAGGTTCTCCATGTTGGGTTAAGTCTAACATTTCTTAATCGCAGCCTTGTGTACTGGCATCTGCTCCTGGTTTGGTCCTCAGCCCTTTCTTTACTCCGACTCATACACACAGATGGTTACACACACACACACACACACACACCTACACACACACACACACACACACACATACACAAAGGTTCATTAGGCACAGGTGTGCTTCGGTGACCTGCTGGATTGCTTGTGGCTCTTTCCGAAGCTCAATGTGAGCCCTGCTGACCATACTGATTTAACTAGAGATACCTGCTCCCAGGCAGCCAATGAAATCCTTCACTGCAAACATCTTTTTTTCTGGAAATACAAACCAAGTCTTCCACAACATCACTAGAGAATTAATAGTGCTCTAAAAAATACAGTATAGTTGTATTCTTAGAGTTACAGGAATAACATGTGCACTGTATCTGTCGTAGCAATACTAGAATGAACGCATACTCTACATTTGACATGCAATCCATTTCTAATCTAACATACTGGCTTATTGGAACAGAATGTTGAATGCATTATGTATGTAAGTCGATAACTTTTCTCATCTGAACTTTATATGTCCGTGGAATTGATTGTCGTGTCATGGCTATTCAACTTCATGGGCACCATTGCCCTGTTAACACGAGGAGTACACGGAGAGATTGACAAGTCCCACTGAGAAGTATACTGAAAGCTCCAGACTGTAGGAAAGGTTTAAATATTAAACCAGAATTCCGCTTGTACTCAAAACATAAAACAGATCTCTCTCTGTTCGTTGTCTCTGTCTGTTGTTGAATATATTCATATGGGCTGGCTGTGCTGATAGCAGGTGCATTAAAAATCTAAAGTGTATAAATGATAGATTGGTGAGCAGGGAGCTGTCGCGACATTTATAGATGAGCACAATCATTATGATAATTATTGTTCTCTCCCGTGAACTAATATCTTCTCAGAGGGCTCAGCTTATGGTCAAGGACAAAACAATTGGAGCATAGTCTATTCTTCAGCTTGAATTAAATATTTATTCTGTTTTGTGAGGAGGGTCATTTCGATTTTGCTCCTGCAGGCTCCTCGAGCCGCTCTATTATATAACTCACAATGGAAACACTAACAATAGTTCATTTCCTGCTCCTGCAGCACCAGAATGGACTCTCGCTCGTACCTGGGTTTCAGCATGAACCTTGAAGGCTGTGTTCTCTCCCCTCTGCTGTTCTCCCTGTACACCAACAGCTGCACCTCCAGTCACCAGTCCGTCAAGCTCCTAAAGTTCGCGGATGACACCACCCTCATTGGACTCATCTCTGGCGGGGACGAGACCGCCTACAGGTGGGAGACTGACCACCTGGTGACCTGGTGCAGCCAGAACAACCTGGAGCTCAACGCTCTAAAGACAGTGGAGATGGTTGTGGATTTCAGGAGGAATGCAGCCCCACCCGCCCCTCTCATCCTGTGTGACTCTGCACTCGACGCTGTGGAGTCCTACCGCTTCCTGGGCTCCATCATCTCCCAGGACCTCAAGTGGGAGCTGAACATCGGCTCCATCTCCAAGAAGGCCCAGCAGAGGATGTTCTTCCTGAGGCAGCTGAGGAAATTCAACCTGCCAGGGAAGATGATGGTACAGTTCTACACGGCCATCGTTGAGTCCATCATCTGCTCCTCCATCACCGTCTGGCACCCTGCAGCCACAGCCAAAGACAAGCGCAGGCTGCAGAGCATCATCCGCTCGGCCGAGAGGGTTATCGGCTGCAATCTGCCTTCCCTCCAGGTCCTGTTCACTTCCAGGTCACTGAAGCGGCCAGAAAGATTGTCGCCGACCCTCCCACCCTGGACACTCCTGTTCGAGTCCCTCCTCGGCGAGGAGGCTGCGGTCCATCATGACCACGACCTCCCGCCACACCAATAGCTTTTTCCCGACGGCGGTCGGGCTCATCAATGGACCCCGGGACTGACTGACTGTCACCCCCAGGACTACCACCTCTTCTTCCACCTTCCTCTCTCCTCCTTCTTCCCGCTCCTTCCTCTTCCTCCTCCTCCCTCTTCCTCCCACTCCTCCTCCCTCCTTGCGTTGATTGTTGTTTGTCATGTCCAAATGTTGCATCTTCCACCAAAAAAAATTCCTCGTTTGTTTGTGAAAACATTCATTCTTTGGCAATAAACCTGTTTCTGATTCTGATTCTGATCTCATTCTTGCGGACTGACTGACTCCTGCTCTTTGTCCGTCTGCTGCACCCCATACTACAGTAACTCCTATAACTCATAGCCCAAAGAAAGCACTGCATTACACATTCAGCTTTCGTACGGCAACAGAAATTGATTGTGTGGAGGAGAAAAAAAAGAAAATGTTGGCGCGAAAATGCACTGCGAATGCTCTCATGCGGCGAAGGTTTGCACCAACGTAAACATGTCCAGTGTTTAAAATAGAGTTCAGTAAACACAAACCATGAATACACCTCTCCATTTCCAGATTTGTTAAACAACATGTTTTGGGCTCAGGATCCAACATACTAATTAGCCCCTAGGAGATCCATCTAACAGTTTGTGATTTCCCCCTGATTTTTAATCAGTCTAATTTTTCTCTCCAACACACAGGCACGTTCAGCGCCATACACACAAAGCCTGTTTGCATAATGTGCTCACTGTCTGCTCCTCTGAGACTAAGCACTGTTTGTGCCTCTCTGCATATGTGTAGCTACTGCTGTGTGTGTGTGTGTGTGTTCATTTGTATGTGTTTTGGGAAAGAGAGCTCAACCCCCTCCTATCTCCTCCCCCTAACCCCCCTCCCTTTTAGTCTGCTGCCCTGACAGTGGCTCCACCATGATTGCTCTGACAATTCATCAGTAAAAAAAAAAAGAAGAGAGAAAAAAGAAAACACCTTTTGCCAGACTGTTTCCCCTGTTCTGTTATGGAAATGAGATGTTCCATCTCACTACATCCTCAGTACTTAAATACCTCTTTGCTGAGAATAGGACTGTCTAGCCTGTTCACACATTTCCTGCCATATAAGTGCTTTGTTGTTCTGCAAAGACTAGCTGAACTTTAGCATCTGTGCCTTTGCAAAGAAATTACATTTTCTACAAATTGTGTGAAATGTGAACTGTCCTATTAGGCGCACGTTTATTGCTCTCTAAATCTCAGTTAGTGTATGTTGACTTGACAACAGACCGCTGAATCTCCTGTTTGTATTATTCCCGCTAGTCGTGTCTTATTGTCGTCTTCATTCACTTTTCTACTCAGACTTGCTACATTGTGATTCATGGCAAATATTCTCCCTTCTCAAAAGAACATTGTGAAATTGTAGCCTTCATCATGCCCTTTTATTTATAAAGCACTCTTCAAATTGTACTTTAAAGTGCTTTACCAGATAAATGAAAAAGGCAAATAGACAAGAGAATGAAAAAAAAGGGAAGGTAGAAAATATAAAAAGGAAATTTAAAAAATATACAACAACAAAAAAGTCTGACCCTCAAATAGTGGGCATGCTGGACATCAGGCACTGCCATGAATCAGCATGACCATCAGACCAACAGCATTCACCAGCCTCCTCATCTGAAAGGTTTACAACGCTGTGTTTAAGAAGATTCATGTCAGTAGTCTCAAGTCGATGCCTCACAGTTTTGGTGAGTTTGGCTCACAGCACCGCAAGAAAAACAAATAATGTAACAACAACAACAACAACAACCTTGCTTAATGATTCTCTGCCTATCGCGTGCGAGCGTTTAAATTAATAGTGGTCACCTCGGGGTCCTGCTTCCCTCTTGCTGTAGGTTATCAATAACGCTATTAATTAAGCTACAAGACGTAGAAATGAAAGGATGAATTCAGAAAAATTTAAGATATGAGCTAAAACAAAAGAAGGAGCAAAAATTATATTTAGCAATGTCCTAGTTAATGAGGAGGGACTGATAACATACTTGCCAATCTGTACAAGCCGCGGCCATTGACTTAGAATATGAAATTAATTTAATACTTAAAAATCAATTAAGATAATCTGCTTTTAAGACCAAACAAAGCAGACATTGGACACATCGCTGCAGAGCTGCAAACCTAATCTCACATAATTAATAACTAGGCCCCCATAAAACACTCATTCGGGTTATGCTCTATAGAGAATGGGGAATCTCTTCAAATGTAGAACAACAATATTCTTTATCAGGCCCTGTTCTGTAAAAGCACAGAGCCCAGATTATTTTTTTACGAAAGCTTACAGTATTCCATTCATCTAGCCCTTTAGAAATAGCAAGCATTCATAATGGAGCTGAGATCTGATTAACCTCCTTGCTTTCCGGCACAATGGCAGGCTACCCTGAGACTCAGCCTCGTAATCGAGTCCGCTATCACCAACACACTCCAAACATTCTTCGCACCGCAGGACTCGACGACCAGATTGGAATCCCTTAACTCCCCTCTGCACTCGGCACACAGTAGGGAAACAAAACATCCTCTAAGCCGATGCCCCTCAACATTAATCTATCTCTCTGCTCCACTCATGCACTTGTGCACATGCACGCACGCACACACACACACACACACACACACACACACATTTTACACCGTGGGCATCCTTTTCAGTGCCTTTGTTGCAGTTTTGCATTCCTAATTGAAAACTCTTAGGAGTACAGGCTGGAAAATAAGGGATTTTTTTCTCTTTTTCTTTCACCAATTCCATTCTAAGAGGCTTTTGTCTCTTATAAACATATCCTTATTATAGAATATACATGGTGTGTGTGTGTGTGTGTGTCCACTCTCTGTAAAAATGTAATGCAGCTAAATATTATGTGCTGCAACAGGTTTTTTACTTTTGTCATTTTCTATTATATTCTGAAACCTCTGAGTAATATTGTTGTCTGTTATTAAATCACTTTGTATACTATATTGTATTGCCTGATGTGTTGTTCTCTTTGTGAACACAACAACAGCTGATGCCTCCTTTTCTCCACCCGGGAGACATATGACATAAACACAATATAACAGAGGAGCATCCATTGGAGATACTCCATACACGCTTTGTTTCGTCTATCATTTGGTATGAATCATTACAAGGCTTGATGCGTTTCAAATGTCTATCTCTCACCTCAATATTGCCATCTCCTGGCCTAACAGGATTAAGCAAGATGCTCACACAGGCGTTTCTATTGTGCAGCAAATAGTTAGCATGTGCCAAACATGTCAGAGGAAGTGATTACACCCCTTAGTGGCCAGTTGACCCAACAGTCCGCCCCCAGTGGCCGGCCCTGTGGGGGCTGTCAGGGCCAGGCAGACTGGAGCTTGGGAAGGAGCCAGTCTCACATTTAACAGCCAGCTCTCGCCCAGCCCAAGTGTCATCTGCACCTGCCAATGGGAAACAGTTCTCACTCATCAGATAATGGCTGAGAGGAAATTGCTTCAAGAAGGTGACATACTAGGATGGCAATATGGAGATGTGAAATATATTCAAGGAAGGAAGAGGAGTGAAGGGACCTGGTCATTGAAAAGGCAAAAATTAGCATACGCATAGACACAGTCATACACACACACAAGGAATCCCACATAAATATACTCATGCACCCACACACACACACACACACACACAAGCTAAGAGGCTATACTTAATCTCCCTGCTTCGAATAATAGAACCGTCCAGGAGAGAGTCTAATTCATTCACAGCCTGGACTACCAAGTGAATTCTTATTTACCTCACCTGATATAGTAACAGCCAACATGCAACAGGAATATGGATGGCAGGCGTGTGTGTATATCCTCATTAAAGACACATTTAAACAAGGAGATTTTCTGCACTGTAGTATCTGCTCTGACCAGTTCAGCAGTGACGTGGAAAATGAAAATCAAAGTGAAAGTTGGATATAGGGAGATGTCAAGTCAATATGTGCCTGCACTCATCACACAGAATATCACTGCAGGTTAATGTGGAGGCCTGCTGATCTTTTGGGGCCCTCTTCCATGTAGCTTCAGGCAGTGAAATTCAATATGAAGCATGAAATGTGAAATAGTCATAATAATTGGATTGAAACCCACGGTGGAACCTTTACCAACAGAAAGTACAAAGCACGTAGCGAGGCCACACGGCATACTAAGAGGAGGGGAGATGGTTTCTTGCAAGATCCAATTGTTTGGTGGACTATTTTTGTGGTTGCTAGTCTCTGCCCAAATTAGACTGTTATACACTGTCAGGACTAGATGTCCTCTCAATCAGGTGTTCCAAGCAGTCATTTATAATTTATTTTGAGAGAAAATTAATGATCTGTGTCTGAAACATGCGATAGCTTTCAGGACGTGTTATTGTATGAACGTGTTCTGATGTTAAGTTAACAAGGCTAAATTTCAACCTGTAGATGGCACTCTCTTCCCTGGTTTTAATCCAAATCTGGTTGACTGACGATTTTAAAACGACTGGCCTCAATTCAAAAAAGCTGTTTTGCTTTGTGTCTCATTATGATCCTTAAGCAGGTATTCTGTTAACGACGATGAGACGGGATTTGGTGTTTTTCGCTCAGTGCTCAAATTATGACGATGAATATGCTTTTGTGCAGTAGTAGCATACCTGATGATACATACGGTCAAAGATTATTCAAAAACACTTATGCTTAATGAAAAGCAGCTAGCAACTGTTGTTCCAATCGTTCTCAGGCAGCGAGCATTGGTTACACAGTGGGGAATGGTTGGAGTGGAGTGGAGAGGAACCTCAGCCAAACATGATTTGTCTCTGAATACTAATGCCTCTTTTGATCTACCTCGGCTTTTAGGAGATTTAAACAACCAAATGTGTCTCTCCACATTTCTTAACAGACTCAGCCTTTTGTTACCAACATGAAGAAATCCTAGAAATATGTTTACACGGCATCCATATTAATGTTCTGAATTTGTTTAAAACGTGTAGTCCACCGAGAACATATTACAAGGAAAACCCTCTGTTATTCATGCTTTGCCCTAATAGACTAATTATTTCATCATAAAATAGTAAGGCTGTTTTATGATTTTCTAATGTTATGCATTCATTTCCATAATTGATCTTTGTTTTACAAATTGATATTGTGTGTTGCTCCTCACATGTCCTGAATACAGAAACTGTGCAAGAGACATTTAATCCCTCCTGAAATTATCTGAATGCATTAATTACAGAGCTGAGGCCAAAACAAAGAGAAAACTAAGAGTAAGAAAAAAAACAGTCACGCCGAACAGCATCAAGGCTTCAAGTACCTATATGTGAGTTATATGGCCCTTAAATCTTTTTAGGGGCATATTGTGACGGAATGTGAAGTGTGATTAGGGACAGTATGTTAAACATTTGGCCAGTTGTAATCAGTTGGAGAGCTGTGAGGATGAGCTGTGATTGGAGGGTTATCTGTGCCTGTAGCGCCACAGGAGGTGCCAAAAGCAACAGACAGCACTAGCCAGTCTGAGCATTTGGCACCTCCACAGCTGCTGCTCACATGCCTCCATCAAAGGCCAGTACTAGAACAGGATAATCTTGTTTTATCTGCCTTTCAAACCGCACAAATGGCTGAGATTAAACCCTCCGCATGACCCTCACGCCCAGAGCAGTGATATGTATACCCCTAGTTTATCAGAGCACCTACGGTTAAAGTGAGATGAGGGAACTGATAAGGGGATGACTGGCCTGGAAATGGCTGGATGAGATTCCAGCTTCAACAAAAACTATTTGCCTATCTAAATGTAATAAATGCTGTGTGAGGAAAACAAGTGTATCTCTCTTCAAGGCAGCATTGTTATTTAGAATAGTCCATTTAAGTATTTAGCATCATGGCTTATGTATAAATTAAGGCCAGGTACAATAATATCTACAGGTAGTTTAATAACCTTTATTTTACAACCTGGGTCCCCTGCAGACCCCAGAGGTATACTTGTTGTTATATCTCAAAGGAAATGTATTCTCATTCAAATGTTTCATGACTGTATATGTCTGTTTATAACTAATGACTTCATTGTATCCTTGACTTCATCGTTTTATTTTGTCTTTTAATTGTCAACTGTCATTAAGTAGATGGTGTTGTAACACAGCAGCACATGTTGTTTTAAACTCAAGCCAGAAGGGTGGAAACAAATCTGATTCATATTTCTATTCTGTTATATGCATAGCTTATTTGTACATCATGCTCCTTTTCTATTGCGTTATGTGCATATATTACTCCCTGTATTGGTGTGCTGTATAGATATGAGCAGGTTTATGGTTTATAGTAGTTATTTATTTATAATATATTTAGGAATATATCCTGACAAACCAGTTTTACCAGTTGATCTCTATCTTTACATTGTACAAAAACATTAAAGCGTTTTGTTAAAACGCCACAATTAACGACTGTACATCTTTTTACTGTAAAACGTACGAAATATAAAAGAATTAACTCAACAAAAATACAATTTCAATAAAACCTTTAAAGAAAAATTGTCTGAAGACTCAAATACTGTGAATCTTGAGGCTATGGAGGTGAAACCTTGTTTACAATTTGCAAGCAGCGGGCGACAGAGTGGCTATTATAAAAGGTGGGCCTTTGAGACATTTGTTCCCAGTGGCATATGCCAGGATTACTACTCCCGGTGTCACCAGATGCTTTCCCTGCCTTCCTACCTTGTGGTGGCGTGAGGTGGAGTATCTTCAAATGGCCTTCAAATGATGTCAAAGACTGGCTGACATTTGACTGATTTCTTACCTCCACCGTTATTACTGTAATATTGACAGCCAAGATAAACAAAATATTCTTTCCAATAATTAAAATCACCTCAGTGAGAGAACAGATGGCCAAACCCATTAATCTGCAGTGAGGCTCTTACTGTCTCCACACACGTCTTATTCAAGCAGTGATCTGCATTAATCACCTGACTTAAGTGACACACAAGTATCACTCCTGTGTTAGCCATGCTTTGTTTGTGGTTCAAGCCTCTGGTGACCTTAGATTGATGTAATTTATACTGAGGCAGTTGGCTCAAACAAAACAAAGCATACATGAAGAAAAGCACACATATACAAGTCTTGAGTACCTGTGTAGCTGCTGTTTTAATCATTATGTCTGTGCTTTAATTTTAGACTGAGATGTTTTCATCCTCAGCTGCTCAGGAGTTACCTTGAAGTCGTTGCAACACAAAGTGGTAAATGCGTGATAAGATTAAAGCATAATCCTTTTAGTGGCAACCAACTAATTGGGCAAATAATTCTGCTTTACCTTCTAACTCCTCACAGCCACAAAATCCTGGATTTCAACACCCAGCCGGCATGGGACTGTTGTACTGACGGCTTTGTGTGTCTGGTAATGGCAGAAAAGTATCTTACGTTTGGTCCCCCTCTGGCACAATGTTTATATGTTCTGCATGATCTTGTTTTAAATAAAATAGAGCTAGAGAGCAGAAAAAAATAACCAAAGGAAGGAATAGATAATGAGAGAGAGAAGCAACACTTCTTGTTTACACTCAAGATCAAAAGATTTCTCACTCCATGTTGAAAACCACAAGTGAGGATACAGCGATGTTGCACCTCCGAGATTAGGGATGTTTAATTGTACTGGCCTGTTTCGAGTATAGCCCAGAATAACACTTAATGTCATTATTTTGTGGCATAATGCATTCTTCAGTATTTGTGAATAAAAAACACTTGTTGGTTTGATGTCTTGTGATTTTGAAGCACTTGTGCTGTAATGTGATGCGACTAAAGCACATTACAAGTTCAATAGACAAACACTGCAGCTATCCACGGCACACAATATCAATTGGCTTCCTCGGTCGCAAAGTGTTTAACAGTTTGTTATTATCTTGTGTTCACATTGCTTGGTATTCTAGCCAGGACTTTTCTATGAAAATAAAATTACATTTCGAAAGCTAAGTATGCCCTGGTGTGCTCCTTTATATTTGACTTTCCAATAACTTTATTTATATTGCACCTTTAAAAACAGGGTTTACAAAATGTTCTTCAGCAAAGAAAGGCAAAACATAACGTCAATATAAGTAAACATTTTAGAAAATACAGGAGGCCAAAGAGACCATGCCGTAAAGGCAATGAACACAAGAATGGAGTAGAAAAATACAAATACAAAATAAAGGAGAACAGACAAACTAAATTAGGGGAACCAAAGAACTGCATAAAAGGAAAACATCACTTAAAAGCAGTTCTATAAGAAGTTATTTTAAGGAAGTTACTGATTCTGCGGGCCTTATCCCCTCAGGTAGGTCGTTCCAACGGCGAGGGGCTCTAATGGCAAAACACGGTCACCCTTTGGTTCAAGCCTCGACTATGAAAAACCAGAAGGGCCCGACCGGAGGATCTAAGGGGCCGAGCTGGCTCATATGGGGCTAACTCAGGGGTCAGGAACCTTTTTGACTGGGAGAGCCATAAAAGCCAAATATTTCTAAATATATTTCATTGAGAGCCATGTAGTATTTTTAACGTATAATTAAATATGTCTTGCTTATAATCCGACTTCTGGTGCTGTATGATGCTACGGGGGGGGGGGGGGGGTGCAGGTGACTTTTTCTTTGCTCCGCCCCGATGCGCGCGCACACATCGACATCGGAGCTCTGCCGCGCGCGAGACGGAGAGCCGAGAAGAGTTAACGCAACACGTAGAGACAGAATGACATGCTGCTGATTAGATACGATCAATAACAGATGTTTAGTTTAATAAAAGAACAAAGACGTCTTTAAGAAAAGGACCTTAAATTACTTCTGCTGTACTCTGGCGCGATAGAGAAAATTACAGGGGGGCGGGCGGAGATTATTATTTTTTTAACTCAAAATTGTTTGCCATATGCCGTCACCGGATGAGCCATATATGGCTCGCGAGCCATAGGTTCCCGACCCCTGGGCTAACTGCTAACATGTCAACGATGTAGCTTGGGGCCAGACCCAGGCGTGCTTAAAAAGTGATTTATGTGCCAGTCATATATTTAACATATAAACACCATGTTCGAGCATACATGCACTTGGTACCAGAAGACCTCAGGCTAAAGGTCAATGGTTGACTTGCTGGTCGGATGGTCAGGCACAATGTTTATATGTTCTGCATGATCTTGTTTTAAATTAAATAGAGCTAGAGAGCAGAACAAATAACCAGTACTGCAGTTGGGAAAATCAAGTTTGAGTGGGCCGTGTTCAAAGCCTCCACTATTTCGGAGACAAGTACTGTGAGAATTGTGGTGGGACACCCGAGAACCTGGTGAGGAGGCTTTGAGGCTGAAGAAGCAGACTAGAAGGGCATCGGCTGCGATGCGGCGTGGAGAATGTGTCAGCGGCAATGTGAGCGTTGTGGCGAAGAGGGAGCTGAACCGGAAAGGCAAAGCTATTGATTTACTAGTCGATATAAGTTCCAACCCTCAACTGGGTGGTTATAGTTATGAGCTGTGGGCAGTGACAGAAAGAATGAGAGCGGCCGAAATGAGTGTTCTCTGTAGGGTGGCTGGGCTTAGAGATGGGGTGAGGAGCTCAGATATCCCGAGGGAGCTTGGAGTAGAGTCAGCTAAGTGGTTCAGGCATGGGATCTTTATGATTTCCTTTGGATGTTTTCCCGGCATGTCCAATTGGTAGGAGACCTTGGGGTGGACGCAGCACCCGCTGGAGAGAATATTTCTCATCTGCTTTGGAAACGGCTTGAGATCCGCCAGGAGGAGTTGAAAAATGTTGCTGCAGACACCCAGACTACCTCCCTTCGCCTGCTGCCACTGCAACCCGGCACTATAAGCATCAGAAAATGGATAGATGGGTGGACATTTAGTATAAAAGCAAAATTGGGCTGATATAACTCTGTAATTGTGGCAGGACAGAGCTACCCCCATCTACTCTTGGCTGACACAGAATCACATAGTGTGTCTGGTCTCTGTGGCTGTTGTGTGCTTTTTCACACCTCCCTATATGTGCCCCTCTTGGCGGCTCAGACAGCTTTAACCTACACTTTGGTGAGGTGTCAAGAGCTCTTTGAAGGTTCATAGACGTCTTTTAATCAGCAAAAGTTAATCACCCTTATGGTTGACAAAGGTCTGGTTAACTCATGCTCTTTTGTTATCAGTATAGGAGCTGTTGCTGGGTAGTGTGTCTGTTCTGTGTGTGTGAAGGTATGTGTGTGTGTTTGTGTTTGAGGAGGAGGGGGAATCATTCAATGACGTGTATTCTCCTAACTTCTTTGTTCTTCTACATTCAAAGGCTCTTGTTTTCTAACTTTTCTTGAAAAGGGTATGTAAGTGCATATGAGTGTTTATCACAATAGCGGGTCTTGATTACACATTTCCTCTAAATATTCCTCATTGACATTGTGGGTGTCACTAATCACATTACACTTGTCTGACTTGGTGGTTTTCTTTACTGCATTGTACTTGCATTCCTCCCCCGCTATTTGAAGAGAAGAAACAATGTTAATGGCTGCACGACAGAAATAAATACTTGATTATGTCAATCACCGAATACAATATTCACATGAACAGGTATTTTTATGAGGAAAAATAATGAAATATATGTTTATGGATTCATCATTTTGGTTTTATTGCACTTAAATGTCATAGTAAGGCTTTGGATAAGACCTGTGCTATTATAAATAGATGTATATGAATAACAATATAAGTCATCAGGTTTTTCATAATTATATATCTTCTCCAGTTTCCCATTTTAGCATTTCCACTGCTTTCATCCAGCAGTGTTGAAATGTAACTAAGTACTAATTACATTATTAAGTACTTTATAGCAATATATATTTCAGGTACTTTGTTTTTCCATTGTGTGCCATCACAGCTGCAGCAATAGTTAGTTGACTGCTAGTTAGATGATACATTAAGAATAATGATACAAAGTTAAAGATTACATTACTCAGCGCATTCATTTTCCTCTTCCTAATTTCCCTAACTGATAGACACAACTAATCAATCCTTCAGGCGTTCAATAGGTAGACTTCAGCTTCTCCGATGACACTGTAGTCCTATTAGAGTCCCCGAAGTGATTAACTTAGTTAATTGATTGCCGTGTTCAGATATATTTAAGTCACACTGATTCATCAGCCTGATTAAAGCCACTCAAAAGAGTTTATCTAATAAACCATTTGCTCCCACAAAAGTGATCAGCAGTTGCTGCAGAGCCAAACGTGTCCCTGTTGGTGCATGAACCACTGGAAGGCCATTGGTCGATGGGGCAGCCTATTTGCATATACTGGGGCTTATAGACTCCCACAGCAAAGTCAGAGTTGAACACAGTTGTGATTTGACCTGACATAGCTCAGGTGGTGGCTTGTTTGCATCATTTATAACTTCTTCTTTTTTTAGCTGCACTTTGTAACCCCTCAGGGATTTTGCAAGATGACAGAGCTGTGGCTGTGCATGGTGCTCTCTTTATGTGTCTACTCTGCTCAGAGTACAACTACACGGTATTTCACCTATGAAGAGGATGCACTTGGAACGGAGATAGGCAATCTGTCCCAAGATTTAAAGATTGACCCGGCCGATGACCCCGACACATCGTTCCGCTTCATGCAAGAAAACAACTCTTCGGCGATCGACATGAGGGAGAGTGATGGACTCCTGCGCGTGGCACAGCTGATTGACAGGGAGCAGCTCTGCCCCCGGTCTCCGCGCTGCTTCATCGCCTTCGACGTCGTGGCCTTCTCGAAAGAAAAGTTTCAACTCATCCACGTGGAAATCGAGGTGAAAGACATCAACGACCACTCTCCTCATTTCCCGCGCAACGAGACGCACCTGGAGATCGTGGAGAACGTCCCGCTGGACTCGAGATTCCCGCTGCAGATCGCCCTAGACCAGGACGTGGGGGACTACTACATCCAAAGCTACACCATGTCTGCCTCCAGTCATTTTGCCGTGGAAGTGCGACATCGGGATGATGGAGTGAAGTTTGCCGAGCTGGTGCTGGTGAAGGAGCTCGACAGGGAGGTGGAGGACTGCTTCACCATCCGAGTCACCGCCACTGATGGAGGAGAGCCGGCCAAATCCGGGTCCATGGTGGTGCACATCAGCGTGCTGGACTTTAATGACAACAGCCCGACGTTTGAACACAGCTCGCTGAAAGTTGAGCTGAATGAAGACTGCCCGGTGGGCCACCGAGTTCTCAAAGTGCGCGCTTTTGACCCCGACCACGGAGTTAACGGGGAGGTGACGTACGCGTTCGCCGACGGGCTGTCGGCAGAAGCCAGCCGCCTCTTCCACGTCGACCCCTTTTCCGGGGACGTGACTTTGAAGGCTCTTGTTGATTTTGAGAAAAAGAGGTCATATGAGCTGAACATCATCGCCTCGGATTTAGGCACACACTCTGTCCCATCCAGCTGCAAACTCGTGATAGATATCCTGGATGTGAATGACAATGCCCCTCAAATCAACATCAAACCGATGACTTCCAGCACTGATGGAGTCGCTTACATCACAGAAGCTGCAGCCGAGGAGAGCTTCGTGGCTCTTATCAGCACCTCGGACAGAGACTCTGGCTCCAACGGGTACGTGCGCGTCAGCCTGATCGGGCACGAGCATTTCACCCTACAGCAGGCATATGGGGATTCCTTCATGATTATCACCAGCACCACTTTGGACAGAGAGAAGATCCCGGAGTATAACTTGACTGTGATTGCAGAGGACCTGGGAAGCCCTCCCTTTAAAACGGTCAGACAGTACTCCATTTGTGTGACAGATGAGAATGACAACCCCCCTCTCTTCAGTAAGTCACTTTTTGAAGTTTCAGTCCTGGAAAATAACATCCCAGGTTCATATGTAACCACTGTTGTTGCTCGAGATCCTGACGTGGGAAAGAATGCCAACGTTTCCTACAAACTCATAGATTCAGAGGTGACGGGAGGAGCTCTAATGTCCACTTATGTTTCTGTGGATTCACTCTCAGGTTCTTTGTACACGTTGAGGTCTTTTGATTATGAGGCCCTTCAGCAGATTGAGCTGGTCATCCAAGCTGAAGATAGAGGTTCCCCCTCTCTTTCAAGCACATCCACAATCAGAATTAAAGTTGTGGATCTGAATGACAATTATCCATACTTCACCTTTCCCGTCCTTGTGAACGACTCTGCCGATATCCCTCTGCCTTCGAATGCACCTGCTGGCTATCTCGCCCTTCGCGTCTCAGCCGAAGACGAGGACGAGGGAGTGAATGGCGAACTCTGCTACCAAATTGTACAAGGTGACCCACAGCTCTTTACAATGAACAAAGACACTGGAGAAATTGTTTTGAAACAATGGCTGACATCTGAAATTGGAGACGTGCTGGAAATGAAAATCGCAGTGAGTGACAATGGCGGATACCCGCTCGGTAGCAGTGCCACCATTAGGTTTGTCGTCTCAGACACACAGCCCTCCGAAGACCAAGTCTTCATCGTGTTGCGGTCAAGTGATGATGAAGAAGGCTCCGGTTTGGATGGCTCGCTAATTGTCATTATTATGCTCAGCGGGGGCTGTGCGTTGTTGCTGATTGCAATAATGGTGGTTGTTGTGACATGCAAGCTTAGCCGTGGAGGGAGAAGCCGTGGCTCCAAGAGAGAAGCGTGTCACAGCCTGTTCGACGGGAGGCCCGTTCCCATGCTCGGCTCAACCGAACCAAACACGTACACGGCACAACGAGGCTTCTTCCACGAGAGAACCTCCTCGTCCCTGGATGATTCCTGCCTGTATGAGCAGAGGAGTGGGGACTCAGAGACAAAGGTGAGTCAACTACAGGGATTTTGTGTTTGTTTTTTGATCTCTTATTTTCATATGCATATGATGTTCCCAAGTGCTGCCTTGATCTCTGTGCCAGAAATGGAAACTGAGCTCTCTGCTGTCATTCTGTTTGTTCCCTTAGATGTTCCTTCCCTCCAAGCCTTTCCAAGCAACATCTGTGTGGCAAGGTGACAAATACTGCTTGCAAGTGAGGTAAGACAACTAAATGTAATTTATTTTCTCAGATAGGATATGCTTTATTCAAAGTCAAATCTGGCTGAAAACAGGGGGTACTTAACATGCACCTTGCATGCGATCTGTTGCTGGTGGCGTTCATGTGGAAATGAGGTTAGATGGGAAGGATAGAGAGAGGCCTTGTATGTGAAAAAATATATATCAATAATCAAGCTAATGTGTTGCAGTGGTGGCTCACACTGTATCTGTTGATTGTGTGTGCAGTGGCATTGGCAACAGCGACCAGCTGAGCGTAAAGGACAGCGGCAAAGGGGACAGTGACTTTAACGACAGTGACTCTGATATCAGTGGCGACGGAGGCAAAAAGAACTTCAGCACCTTCCAACCAAGACTTAAAGGTACGTCTTCTTCTTTCAACATTTAACATCACACACTACAGTTCAATGTAAATATTCATCAGATCAAAAATGTATTTCTTCTTTCTTTTTCATTTTTATTTCAGGTTCATCAAGCACAGCTAAGAGCTTGTCTGGGGATTGCCAAAGCATGGACTGTGCAGTACCACCGCAGAGCTTCAGAGGCCCCATGGACAATGCATACACCATCGGATTCGCCCCAGTACCAGTTTTCAACAATCCACATGGCTATCCTCACTTTTGGAAAGACACTCATGGCACAAATCACCCAAATTCGAGGAGCAGCATTCAGACCTCCTCTAAGACCGGCACCCTCCCGTCTTACTTTCCTCAGCAGCAGCGTAAGGCGGGTGTCGGAGCTGCTGAAATCCACAAGCAGAGTCCGACTATTGTTACTGTGGCCACGGCATCAGAAGTTACCACTATCTTTTAAAAACTGTGTTCGTGAGCTAATTGAGATGTATTTTGTGGATGTAAATATTTGTAAAAACTGGTTATTGCTATGAAGTCAACAAGTGTATATATTTTCTTTTAGTTGATACTAATTATTCTAAAAGGTTTAATGTTTATTCATGTCATGCGTTTTTTCAGAATACTGTATTACATGATGCACACTGGTGTTTCTTTATCCAATAAAAGTGTGACTTGAATTATAAAAAGGTCATATATTTTTCAAAAATAATCTCAAGTACGAACATTTTTACGACTATCGCGAGATCAAACAATCTATTTAACTGAGAAACATTGCATTTTGAAGATTCAATATAATTCCCTTGCTAGTTGAAACTCCAGTTTGACTGTGTGAACACGTAGAACTCTCCCTCCAGTTTGAATCTACATGATCAAGACTGCAGTCAGTGATGATCAGATGTGAAATCTCAAGCTGCTGCATTACCTGGGAGACTGCCTTTGAAGACTCCTAGGTTGCTCGGTTGACTTTTTTGCATGCAAATGAGAGAAGTAGAGCTGGTACTCGAGTGGAAAATAAAGTATAAACCACTATTCCAACAAAACCATGCTGTGTGCTATCACACCTACTTCTACTCTTCTAAATAATCAACATCCCTGTGCGCAACACAGTAAAGCATGTATTTAGATGTGTCACAAATTCCTGACTGAGCTCATGCTTTGTTGCCATGAGAGGCGAAAATTTAGTGAATGTTTATTGACTTAGCTTTAACATGGGACAACATTTTTACAAGATGAAATACTAGTTTCCTCGTGGAAGTTTTTCTCTGAATACTCAGGCAATACTCGCCTGGCTTTATTGTCCTATTTGCAGAATAGGTCACTTTTATTAAATTCAATACAATCATCAGTATGTAGGGCAAGTGCAAATTGTCCCTGGTCCTGAATGATTTATTGAGTGTAAAAACCATAACCAACACTGACAAACACCCTGAATACTTATTAGTAATTGTTGAGCTTGTATATGTAGCCGTAGCATACAAGTTGTACAACATTTGCATTCTTTGTTTGAACTAAGCATCATCATAATTTTAGTAAATGGAGGACACACACATGCAAGACACCACAAAGTCTAACTAAATTATGCAATTAAATACATCTCTTAATCCAGGGACCAAGTCTATGGGGAGGTTCATGGCTGTTCATCAGCAACTTCAAATAAACAGTATTGCTTTTCATCAACATTTAAGTTGTGTAATGAAAAGACTAGTCGGAAATATGCATTTAAAATGTTATTAAATACCTGCTGAATTCCATCTGCTCAAGCACTATGTTACAATATGTTGTCCTCATTATTTTTACGGTCACTTTAAATGAGTCTTTGATGCATGAACGCAAATGAGACACAAAAAAGGATGTTGCAAACTACATAATAGCTATCTAAGGGCCAGTCCTGAAGAGAGAATAAATAGTTTCCAAAACTGCTGCCAAGGAAGAGCTATCAGTGGAAGCTGACGGCAGACTGAGCCATAATTTCTTTCCTCTGTTTTCTGTTCTTTTGCTGGAAAAGGTGGCTAAGATCAGGGCTCATTTGCATAAGCATAAATACCTGCTTTTTTCATAGCTGTGATAAAAGCTGGAATCAAGTGGATTAGATACCTTTTAAACTGTAAAGCACTAAGCAGAGGTCTTACACGTTACCACACTGTGACTCGTGAATAGAGGAGAGTGTTCCATTTGTTTTCCTTTACAAGTAGTTTTGATCACAATTTTTTAATTTTACCACTCCCAGTCTGCAAAGGCACTGCAGTTGTTATTCTCTTTATTTTAGCCTCCACCGAGCCAACTGAGGATTCAAGGGCATGTGCTACAACAGGCAAGCAATAAGAAAGAAGGTCATCTGTGTGCCCCCAGTGATGTGCACTGGTCTGACAGAGCCAATTGTACAGCAGGGGAAAATGCATTTATCAATCAATACAATATGATTCCCTTCGTCATTGCTTTATATGCACCTTGTAGGTCAAATAGTTGTGCGTTGACCTGACCATTTGTGCCACAAGGAATTATTCATCTGCACAGCTTGGTATGAAGTGTGTTTGTTTGAAAATCACTGCTGGCGGACACTGTGTTTATTCCTATCCAAATGGAGTTCACATTAATATCCTGCAGCAACACATTTTAAATCTCACGAGGTAACAGAAAAAGAGTGTTTGATAGGCGTTTTTTCAGCTCATCAGTCGTCCGCTGACAAATGAGGCAGATGTACACTGGTCATTTCTAGCCTCTGTACCTGTTGGTATTGGCTTTATGTTTGATAAATGGCTATCTGTATGGCAGTGATTATGTTGTTATGGCCTCTGAGCATCTCAACTTTAAATCCCCAGTGTACCAAGTGTGTTAAGATGGAGTATGTGTGAATCGATTTCATTTGGGGCTTCAGGGCCATCCCACAATGCAATAGTTTGCGCGACTTGCACCTCATCTCCATCTTGGTCTCAACTGCCAAGTGTAGCTATTGACTTTTGGATGTTTTGAATTGTGGGGCTGGTGTGTGAGAAAAATAACACTATTTATTTTCCACTTGACAGTTTGCCTAGATGGAAAAGTTGTTCATCCACCATTAAGATATCTTTGTCATTTACAATAAATTATATCAAACCAAGCTTATGGGATGTTGTAGGCTTTATCTTCCCATTGTAATTGTCTAAACATACAGTAAGTTGTATAGTCATCCACTGCTCTGTTGTCCCTTTTCACCGAAAGTCCCAGTTCAGTTGTGAGATGTCATTTCAAGGAATAGTTTAAGTATTTTTTAAAATATGCTCATTCGCTTTCTTGCGGAGAGTCAGATGAGAAGATTGATACCACTCTCTATAGAGGCTCGCTGCTCCTCTCTGTTTCCAATCTCTTTTATGCTAGTCCTGGCTCCTACTTCATTGAGGGACAGACACAAGAGTGGTATTGATCTTTTTATCTATCTCTCGGAAAGAAAACAAATAGGGCTAATTCCCTCAAAAATTCCGATTCCCTGAAACGGACCCGTCAAGAACATTGATGCTCAGCTAAATCAAATATTTGGATCTTCATATTCTAATCTGAGAATGTTGCTTTCTTTATACATGTCAGAGCATCGATGTGGTGACATGGTTCTGCTGCCTTCGCGTGCGCTGCTACTCTTTCTGCGTCTTTATGCTTTGTTTTGAATTGATTGACGGTTTGAATTAGATTTGTATCTGTTTTGTAGCTTCTTTGTCACACATTACTTTGTGTAAGTTAAATATATAGTTGTTGTATCCAGAATGTTATAGATTTAAAATGTTAGGTTATATTTGCAGTATTATTTGAGTAGACCTATATCTACAGAGGAATGCTAGTACTCACAATATGGATGTCCAGATAAATTGCTACTTTTGTCTTTAAATTATCATTCAAACGTACTGTGTGTATGAGAAAACAAAGATATTTTAAATCTTTTGTCTTGAAACAATTATAGCGTGTTCATATTATACTCTACGTAGATTGATAATAACTATACTTAGAAGTGCAAAGTGTAGCTAAACTCAGAACTATTGATTGCATGCTTGAACATGTTGTAATTATGCCACTCAATTGTAAAGCTGGAAACAATTATGGCTATAACTATGACATTTAAAAGAAATGAAAGACACATAAAACACAAGCATTATGTTTATGTGTCTTATTTTTTTTTAATCCACTAACAATAGGCCATTGACGATAGAATGTTTTCAACATGATTTAGATGAAGATTTCTAAAACATGAACAATGAGGAAGTGTGTGAAGACATCTGGGCTTGTGTGGGATTGAATTTAGTCATTTGATGTGATTGATTTGATATATTTACTGCTTTATGATGAGCTGGGTTTATTATGTATCTCGAAAGTCAAAGACAAATAATGAGAGAAAGAAGTCACTCTAACATCAATTCATCATTGTAAAAATAATACATTTCAAAGGATGTGTTTTCAGTAGATATGCTGTAGAAGTCCTCTCGCCATTTCAGCTTACACGATTAATCATTGCTGTTAAATATTATAATTTTAGGCATTTCCTCAATTTATTGATGTTCTAAACAATAAAAACAGTGATTCTAAACACCATTAGCACCATCTGTCTGTTCTCTTTATACCACTAGGGGGAAACGTTCTATGCAACCTCAAAACATTGCAGGCTGAAGAAACATCACTTATACATGTGGTCCACAGTTTGATTTCCAGCAGCACTGCTCAAACATAATAAGAACATTATGATTTAACAAACTAAACGGCATAATTAATGCATCTCTTTTACGAGTGGTTCATTAGAACTCAAGCATCTGTCTCTGCTAAAAGAGGTATGATTCATGAGCTGTTGCTATGCTATTACAAAATGTCAGTTTTAAATGGAGTTCTGCTTAGTGCCACACAAAGCCTGTGTTCAACAGTAACATGAGGGTGGAGCGATAACGTGCCAGTACTTTTATATTCACGCTATTTAAGATGTGTTCTTTCTTTGTAGGACTCAAGCTTTCAGTGAAAAGTTCCCCATACAGCAATGTTGTTGTTGCTGTTTGCATTTAATTCAGTGCGACTGGTGATTTAAATGTTTCACTCCGGGTTTGTATTTTCTGGAGATTTTATATATGTTGCATTCAATCTGTGAACAAACAAAACAATGAGTATAATTTAAGGGGCTTTGGCAATCAGACCATCACATGCTCATTTTCCAATGGGGTACATCTACATCTACTCATTCTATATTCCCACCTTCTTCTCTTGTATCTTTATCTCAAACAGAACCGAGAACCAAACCCACACACGGTGCGGAAGCAAATTCATATTCTTGTTTTTGCCCTCACTGTAAATCCTATTTATTAGTCCATATAAACACCAGGAATAAATAATTCACATTGCTATTGGAGGCATTTACAATACTCTATAACGAAAGCTTGAATCCCAATTGAGCTAATGATAAGCTGTTATTATGCATCTTTTTAATAACACATGTCATAGTGTGGGTAAACAGAGTATTTTGAATGTTACCTCATTGACAGAAGAAGCAAGAATAAGCACAAATGATCTCCCTTAAGCCTCTATATTATAAGGAGTGTATACAATACAAACAGATTCAGAAACAGAATGCTTCATCTCATCTTGCTGACAACCAGAGGAATATTAATTCAGTTTATCACTGCATAAATGTACTCGTGGAGTGGCTGCTGCTTCCTCACCTCAGTCGCAGACGGCCTGATCTCTGTCTTAAACAGTAATGGCAGTGCCTGCAGGTCTCTATCTAGCGAGTGTGTCAGCTCACACACAAAGCTTCAGTCCTGAGCTGATGATGATGATAAATCTTCGCCAGTTGTTCACCAGTTGAATGTGGTTTACTGCTGAGCCGGGAGAGTGTCAGTGTGGGCCGTCATGGAGACAGCTGCCACAGGAAACACAGTCTTTATGCTCTCTGCTGCATGGAAGAGAGAAATAAGGGATGAGAAAGTAGGAGGACAGAATAATATGTTGCATCAATCAGTCTAAATGACTTACTTATGTAATTAGCAAACAATGTTTTGTTTCTCCGGTTCCCTGAAGTTATTAGTGGTTCAAAGTTAACCTTGAAGTAATTGGAAAGGCTTCGTTGATGTTTCCCTATCTGTATGAAACTGACAGTTTATTTTTCTTCTCTGGATGGCTTCCCTCCTCTTTCATGCTGCTACAGTATTTATGAATTAGTTTCCTTTCACTTTACAGGACTGCCTAAAACTAATTGGTAGTGAGATATGTTGGTTATTCACATCCTACGAGGTGTCATGCTGTCTTCCTTCCTTCCCGACATTAACATGACTGAGAATTGTCGAAACTAATAACATGGCGTTGTTGCTCCGGTTATACTGCTGCACACATTACACCTTCCTTGTAAATGGTATAATCTCAAACATCAATTTCTACACTAACTGTGCAGCCACTGCTTCTCCAACGAGTCCCTGACATTTTAATGTGATGCTTCATCTGCAATTAGACATGCACTGCATGGCCATTGGCTTATTTTTATTTAGTGAGAATTACTAAACATTCACTTTGGACTCCTCTTAATTTGAAAGGAGAGCTCAGTGCAGGGCTTTGTTCTGCCTTCCGTTCACATTTAGCATTAATAGGTTGGACAGTGTTTCACTAAAAATTGAATTCAGTGGCATGCCACAAGACACAATATGGCTGTAAATGGAAAGACTGAATGTGGTGTCAGAACTATAGGAATATGAGATAAAAAACATCCAAAGACAAAAAAAAGAAGTAAAAGCAATCTGTTACAGAAGATCTTGGAGCGTTTGCGTAGCCAAGGATTTGCTCAGTTTTGTTCCATTCATATTTATCACAGAAAAAATGTAAGACCCGTTTTAATTGTCTGATAGCCTCTTGCCTCTGTCGGCCACTATGCTGGATAGAAATATCTGCCAGAGAAGTTCATTTAAATGACTTTTTGAGGATGGCGATTGGTCCATTGCATACTAAATACGTTTTCTGGCCTTTGATGAAGTGTCACCGCAGAAAGAATTAGGAAATGTCATGAGCTCACCTAAATCACCCTGCTTTTGTGTCTGTCTATTATCACTGTTTCCATCTAATTATGAAAGCGCTGCTCGTTCCACGGCTCGCACCTTCCAGTAATCCCACCCAGAATACTGAAATCTAGTTATTGTCAACATTAGAAATCCTATGATGAGTTAAGCATACTGAAGTATTCTTTTTTAATACCCTGACATTTGAAAAAGTAGTTTTCTTCTTGCTCATGTCTAATATTTCAAACTACATAAAAACAAAAAGTGCTTTGTTTATTGTTTTCTATGGGATTGTCAAGGATCGTGGAGGATGAGACAGGTTTTCCTTTGTTTACCAAGGCAGATCACAGCCTGGGTCATATTAAGGATGTTTACTCCTCCTGTCAAAGGATAAGTTGTATATTTTAGCTCACAGGAAATGAAAGGTGTAGTGGCATGCTGTGTACAGACACCACAGTAATGTCACCTTGAGTGAGCACTTTTCTTGTCTGGAGTGGCAGGTGATATCAGAGGATAAACTCCATTTTGACCTTGTGTTCACTCATCACAACAAAAACAAAAGAGAAGAGCAGCAGCGGGAAATAAAATTGAAAAAGAAGAAAACACACACATTACATTTAAAATATTATTGCTTCAGTCAGCTGATATCACCGGCATGGCTGCAGATAACTGCTCTTCGCTCTGTCTGGAGCAATGGATGGTTAGGTTTGATGTTTTTATGCTATTATTAAAAATGCTGAAGAACAACAAAACATATCTGCATCAACATTCAGTGCCGTGATTGATTCCATCATCAACTAAGTAATTTCCATGGCCAGCATAGCAACATCAAACACAATGACCTCCATTATTTTACCTTTGAAATTGCATTCACATTACTCGCCTCTTTGGCTCTCCAATACCTTGAATCATTCCTCCTGGGAGGTGTTTTTTTCTAACATGCTGCTTCTCCTCCAGTCCTATGGAACCAGCAATTCGCTCACACTGTATGTGGGACACTTGAGCTAAGAGGCAGACGAGGCAGCTGGCACAACCTTCCGGAGACTGTGCACAAGATTCAGCTCAGGGAAATTTAGACAGGGGCCCTCAAAAATAAAATGGCACACATGTTATATTTATCTTGATTATATACGGATCTTTTGTGGCACAAATCAAATCTTTGATACTTGAGCATAGGTACAGATAACGATTGATTTAAATATTTAAAAGTCACAAGTTTACTCTAAACTTGTGTACCCTTAAAGTCTTCAAACTGTAAGTAGATATTCTCTACTTTATGTGATTCCTTCTGAGAGTTAGATGAGCACATTGATACCACCGTCATACAGGTGCTTTACAAATAAAATGCATTATTATTATTATTATTATTATTATTAAGTGTGGAGCTCAAGCCAGGAGGAAATTAACGTAGTTTAGCATAAAGACTGGAAGCAGGTGGAGACAGCTAGCCGATCCGTCTGAAACTGAAACATATGTCTATCAGCACCTCTCAAGCTTACTTATTACTACCTTGTTTGTTTACTCCATGCAAGCAGAAAGGTAATAATTACAAATTGTATTATAGTAAAGTACATGCTGTAACCTTTTCTTGGCAAACTGGGATCTGATAATCCGGTTGAGGTTACAAGGCAACTCAAGGCGCTGCACACAAGTGTTGAAAGTATACATTGTTAGATTGTAGCTCCCTCCAAAACCACAAGTTGTTCTTTTTATTTGACATACAGATTAAACAAACTTAATAACCTGCATTAGTTGGTGGAGCTGGTAAACATGTGTTTGATCTTCGGACCGAGCTGTTTCTATGTTGTACTAATCAATTCTTCTAGCTCCTGCGAAACATCCGACTGATCCTTTGAATCAAAGCTTCAGTGCATATTTATGCTTTATTCTCAGGTTGTTTCTCAATATTTTGACAGAATAATTGCACCGTTAGGTCTACTTTCTTGAATTTATGGGAGCTTTCAATGGCATCTGTCTCTATACCCAAATGGAGTTGGCTCAGCTTTAATCATGTGACAAAAGTATTAAACATATGATCTCAGTTCAAGGGGTGGTCTCTGGCGTCAGATCTTTTTCTGGCCGACCACTTCCTCCTCGACAATGACCTTTGACCTCTTACCAGTGGACGCTTGAACTGGTTTTTGGTTTGGAATTTATAGACGGCAGAGGTTGTGCGTTTCCAGTGTTCTTTCAGTCTCTTGTCCAGGTTCCTAGCCATTGCATCAAAGTGCTGCTCCCCACAGCTGTCACACGGGGTGTCATACACCACTAGTTCTTCACTCCAGGGGGCTTTCTATCTTTAGGGCATACCAGCACAGATGTTACGGTGTGGAATGGTTTGTGGTAAGTGCTGACACCTTGTAACTTAAAGACTTTGGCTAGATGTTCTGACATTACAGTATTGTCAGAGAGAGAACGAATGCCTTCAACTGAGCTGCTAAGTGTTGTTGAAAGCATCAACACCTCCCACTTGAGAATATTATTTGATATTCCTATGATCATCAAAGAAAAAGAACTCTCTCAGTATTTGTGAACATGTGTTATATGCTTGTTTTGAAATATGAGCATACAATTGTTAGTACATGGAGCCTCTTAAGCTATACGGTAGGTTGTAGAGTACTGGAGTCTAACAAGTTAGGACATGAGGTCATTACTGAGATGAATAATCAATGCATTTCTGGAAGGGTGATTCGTCCTGACGACTGCAATACTGTAGTCTTTCCAGCTCAGGCTTTTTACAATTACGAGTCTAATTTGTAATACAAATCCAGTTTCTTTAATATAACCTACCTGATTAAATGGTAAATAGCATAGATTGGCTGAATTATATACGATGCATCTATGTTTTTTCACAGTTACAATATTGGGCCCATCTTACGAATAACTTATGAAGAGGCGATATTTGACTATATTTGATCATATTGCAGTGTTTCATGTTTGACTTGAATCTCTACTTATTAACAAATTTAGTAGTTTGTGTTGTGAACAACAGACAAAACCAAAAATAATCCTTAGTTTGCTTCCTTGCAGGGAAGATTCAACATGTTTGACCTACTGACATG
This sequence comes from Pseudoliparis swirei, assembly GCF_029220125.1. Classification (NCBI taxonomy): domain Eukaryota; kingdom Metazoa; phylum Chordata; class Actinopteri; order Perciformes; family Liparidae; genus Pseudoliparis; species Pseudoliparis swirei. Next base: position 7,679,871 of record NC_079389.1, on the reverse strand, counting down.
TTGGCTTGTATGAAAGCATTTTGGATGCCGCTTTGTTGTTACCGTGACCCCTGAATATCATAGTATATCCAGTCATGAATTAAAGTTGTGTCTGCTAATTCATGGCAGGTTATGTTTGTTTTTTTTCCTGCTTCTCGTAATTCCTTTGTGATTCCAGTCTCAAACGTTTGATGTGAATTGAATGCACTTCTGTTCCAGAGAGTACGATTTGTAATCCTAGTGTGTATTGTGTTGTGTTTGCATGAGAGAGATGCAATTCATGATTTTTTTCCTGACATTTGAGAGTTATTCAGCACATATTTGTATAAACACTTTAAAAGGTACACACAGTCACGGTCTTGGCTCCTTACCCTCCAAATGCAGATTAGGTTCAGAGTTAATTAATCCCATTTTACCGACCAGCAACTGAAACTCTACTGGAGGCTATAAGAGTCCAAAATGCTTTCAAGTCTGACTTTTAGTTTTGAGAGTTTGGCAGAAGGTGGACTTATCTATTGGAGCCCCAGAGACTTTCTCTAAAAATCAAATGCAAAATCCACTCCTGGCCCAGTACGCGCTGGAGAGAAACACTTGACTCCTGGTTTTGATTTTGAAATGAAATGTTGCATTTACATGCAAATCCACATCTGGTCTGTAACACAACATAATGTATTCAACATGTAGGCTATATGATAACGAGGCCTGTGAGATGTGTAAGGCTCCTGTTGTTGCACACACAGTCAGTTCAGCCTCGACCCACATGAGGAGTGTCATCCTACAGAAATGCAGGAATAAAAGCTAGCAGGGCAAAGCCGCAGTGTGGTCATACTGTGTGAAGAAATCCATTCATATAAACATGTTTAATCATATATTTTCTCTCTCTCTCTCTCTCTCTCATATATATATATATATATATATATATATAGTTGTGTAGTTTACAGAGACAACATCAAAGGATAACTAAAAGATTGATATGCAACAAAGGTCTCCCGCTGGTATCAAACATGGGGTGATGCAAGAACGTTAGGCGATTGCTTCAATAAATGTAATTTACATTATATTGAGGAGATTTATAGTGTGATTCATCAACAAGTGTTCAGTACTTTTGGACTAAGAGGTAAGCAAAATAAAGCTATACATGTTATAAGTTATATTTATAGTTGCTTTTTTCTTTGTAGGATTTATTGATAAGATAAAAACAATAAACAACATCCCCACACTCGCCTTTAATTGAAGAAAAACACCCTTTGCACCACGAGCATTGAACAATGTTAATGAAAATACGATATTACTGGACACCCCCAGAACTTTGTTCCCTTCAGAAAATGAACATGTGTCCCTGTTGATGCTGAGCCATGCGTAAAATATAAGCTTTATCTGCTGCAGTTTCAAGGTCATTGTGCCACCGCACTACTAGAATGGAAGAGAGATGAATGTAGTTGTTGGCGGTCAAAGCATTGGAAGATGACATGCAACAGCAAAAACGCTCTCGGGAAACATCCTGGATGGACTCACAGGCCTCTGTGGACAGATTGTGTATAAACTGTTATTATAAACAAATACACCACGAAGGAAAGTGTGGATTACACTCTGTGGATTATTCTCAGTAACTGGGGAACGTTTCTGAAAAACCTGCTGCTAATGAGATTTTTCAATTATATTTCTTAAATTTTTGAAAACAACATTTCATTTTCTATCCACCCCAATATATTAGCTGGCTGCAGAAGTTTCAGAGGTGGATCTCTCAACATCAAGACATATAGTTAAACCGTCATGCCTGAAACTATCAAGAAAAATGCATTCGCCAGCCAACATTTTTCCCTGTGACTGATTAAGATACTGTTCCCAAAATCCTCATCGACTGTTAAAACATTGCTGTAAATCATCTTTCTGTTGTGAAATCAACATATTCACACAATGTATCATGGAGACATTTGTTCCCCAGAAGAACTTGTTCTCTCTTGCATTTGACTCTGCAGCAGGAATTCAGTGACTTGTGTTGATCATGATCCCCACTCACCACGATCAGTATTCCAGTGTTGCTGCTTGAGGTGTTCTGCAACCGGCATCGGGCACAAGAAAAAAACGATTTAAACAACTTAATCTCACCTCTAATCATGCTTATGCAAAGTGCTATAAGTGAATCGCGTGAAAGCGATGCCAAGATATTGCAAGTTTGTTTCAATCGGCATTTACTGTTTGTCATTTCAACCTCTGTGGAATTACAACAGGTAGGATTTTACACTAACATAATAATGTGCTTTCAGGTACAAACCAATTCGTCATGAAACAACTGTTATTAAAGAAAGGCAAGACTTGGTGCCAGTGATGCCAGTGAGGTGCCAGTGAGGTGCCAGTGAGTTGCCAGTGAGGTGCCAGTGAGGTGCCAGTGAGTTGCCAGTGAGGTGCCAGTGTGCCAGTGAGTTGTCGCTGAGTACTGCCACTGAGGTGCCACTGTACTGAACAACTGATCCATCCGTGTCTTTTCACTGCCAACAAAGCATCAGAGATGGCTGTTCATTCCAAGGAAGGTGCTGTGGTCTCATTAGAGTAATTTATGCACGACAAAGTTGTCAGCCTCTGCATAAACAATGCAGCGAAGCCGCTCATTGGGACATAGCCTATATGGATATGAACCACCCTCTCATTCAGAGTTCAGATCATATTAACCAGTATGACTGCAGATACAATTGTCAATATAGTATTCCTTTCCTGAGGTTTCAACATAGAGTGAATGATAATTAGTTCCTCTTTGTTGTCCTTATCTCGTACCTGCAGAAATGGCCAATTTATGCAGGCTGCACCCTGGCCAGGCAAAGTTGATGCTCCCAGAGGAGGAAAGCAGCAATGTTTCAGACCAAAGAAATGAACCCAGGGACAACTCAAGGTTGATTTAGATCGTGAGCAACATGGAATTAACTGAGGAACCAGGCCACACTGAGATTGGCCTAATGTTGACACAGCTTCCTGTCACAATGACTCTCATGGTGTCCATCCATCGGAGCCCCACGTGCCTCTAAGATTTGGTCAACTGAGAGTAGAAATGCAAATCCCATATTGTTGAAATGTTGAGTGAACTAAATGTCAGTCCGTCTTTTAAATATGAGATATGAGATTGATGTGGATAGGCCATTGAAGACGACTGTGTTCGCTGCAGACGGCAGGTTATACCAACAGCTATGATATTTGAGCTGTGCAATAAGCCTTGTTTTTTTTCACAAGCATAAGTAATTCTTCTCTGTCCTTTACAGAGATTATTGTGAAAACACCCACAGTCTGTCCTTTATTTTATCTTGTGGCTGGATTTTCTCCAAACTAATGATAATAAGAAACAACACAGGAGACAGGTTTTTAATTATTGATAAATATATTTAGTTCTGAATATCCAAAGTGATCCATTGCACCTAGAACATAGTATTATGAAGGGGGATGGGGTAAAAGCAGTTAATCTGAACAATGTTCTCATCTTTTTATTGTCCATCTGCCACAACACGATGTCCCTCAGAATGACCACTTGTCGAGTCCTTGCTTCTTCTACTACACCCCATCCGGACACATGTCGTCGATCTATTCATCATCACATCCACACGTATTAGGAGCAGCATACATCCACCAGCACGTCTCCCCTGTGATGCTGCTGCTCCGTGCGCGCACATCAGTAAATGCATCACGTAGCACTGGAACAGCCCTTCTTCATGCGATCGTGCCAGACTGGAGAAAAAAAACCTCCAAGGCAAGATCTGTCACCGCTCACTCATTTTGCTGGAAGACGATCAGAAACTATGTTAAATGCACAAAGAAATGCACCGGAGTCGGTTGTCGAGGCGTCGAGAGGATTCCGGTCAGATCTCATTGCGAAGGGAGCAGCTTTCAACAGTTGACGCGGAGAGAACTGAGCGCAGGGGAAAAAGCGATTAATTTTGATTATCTGAAAAATCTTACAGCACCTCTTTTTTCGCATTTTTTTCTCCCTCTTCTTCTTTTTCCTCCTCCTTCTCCTTCCCGCTAACGTTCACAGGGACAGTGCAGATGAGCACTGTCCGGATGAAGGATGCGAGAGCACTGGGTCCAATTGGACTGGATTATGGGATTACTGGACTGATTATAGAGAAATCATCGGGCAAAAGTCGCAACCGTGCTATATATGCTCTTGAATGACGGGAACACAAAAGGTTGGAGAGGACTAACAGCTTTATTCACGATACGTGCTTGTATTCTATACTTTGTGGCATGGGTAGGCTATATGCAGCAAGAGCAGAACCCATATGCAACAGTGTGCCGCACCGGAGGAAAAAGTAAACGCATTGTGAATGGTAACATCGGACATTGCTGCATTTTGAACGGGCATGTCAGTAGTTGCTGTAGCCTAGGTGTAGATGTCGCATGAGGGCAATGCGCTTTGGTACGCTACGGTAACCTTCACCACGGAGATTGAAACGCATTAACCTTGGCTGCAGTAGGGATTATTAATACTTTATAGTCATCGATTATTCACGAAGTCCCCGTGTGGAGAAACAAAGCATTCCTCGCACACTATGTGGAATTTGATCTTTTATTTATGCATAAGGTGTCGTCGGGCGGTCATCTTTGTTTACAGAAAGTGTTCATCATAGCCGAGCGGCATGTGAAAGAGATTATAATACAGATTAAAAGGCAGTAAGGATACACACGTTGATTAAATGCCCAAGTAGTGTGAGATCGGCGTCGACCACATGCCTGGTTCGGGTCTATTGCTCTAGGTTTGCCGTAATCAACAGGTTGAAAGTCAACGAGGAATTGTTTTCTTCTTCTTTTTTTTCTTTCTTCCTGTCTGCCACTACCGCATATCCAGTTGAAGGGATGCGTCTCTCTGCTCTCCTTTTCTTTCTGTTGTGGGTTAAAGCCCTGACATTGAAAAATCTCAATTATTCCGTCCCGGAGGAGCAAGGACCCGGTACTGTTATAGGAAATATAGCAAAAGATGCCGGATATGGGACCATCGAGAGGGGGAAAAAATCCAACTTCAGAGTACTGGAGAATTCTGCTCCACATCTGGTGGACGTTGACCCGGAGAGTGGACTCATCTTCACCAAACAAAGGATTGACAGGGAAACGTTATGCAGGCGCAACCCAAAGTGCCAGCTCTCTATGGAGGTGTTTGCCAACGACAAGGAAATATGCATGATCAAGATTGATATACAGGACATAAATGACAACTCGCCCAGTTTTCCTTCCGATCATGTTAATATTGATATTTCAGAAAATGCAGCTGCTGGAACACGCTTCCCCCTCACTATTGCACATGACTCGGATTCTGGGGAAAATGGGATAAAGACTTATCAGGTCACGAGAGATGACTACAATACATTTTCTTTGGATTTAAAAGTGAGGGGTGATGGGACTATATATCCAGAGCTGGTAGTTCAGAGACCTCTGGATAGGGAGGATCAGAGTCATCACACCCTCCTCCTCACAGCTGTTGATGGCGGGGAGTATCCAAGATCAGGCTCCATGCAAATTAACGTCAGAGTGACTGACTCGAATGACAATAGCCCAGTGTTTGAGAAATCCACTTATGTGATTGAGATTCCAGAAAATTCGCCTCCAGGAAAAGTCCTCATAGATTTAAATGCCACTGACCAAGATGAGGGAAGCAATGCACAGGTGGTCTATTCCTTCACTGGATATGCATCTGAGAGAATCCAAGATTTATTCTCCATTGACTCCAATACTGGCATCATCAAGGTCCAGGGAGAAATTGACTATGAGGTGAATCCAATCATCGAGTTTGATGTTCAAGCTAAGGATCTCGGACCCAACCCAATCCCAGGTCACTGTAAAATAACTGTCAAAGTGCTGGACAAAAATGACAACACGCCAATAATAAGTTTTGTCTCTGTCCGGCAGGGAGCCATCAGTGAGGCCGCACCCACAGAATCTGTCATAGCGCTGGTGAGAGTGACGGATAAAGACTCTGGCCGAAATGGTCAACTTCAGTGCAGGGTGCTGGGAAATGTGCCCTTCAGACTGCAGGAGAACAATGATAATTTTTACACGCTGCTCACAGACAGACCCCTGGACAGGGAAATGAAAGATGAATACAATGTAACAATAGTGGCGAGAGACAATGGGATCCCGTCTTTGAACTACACAAAGTCGTTTACTGTGAAAATATTGGATGAGAATGACAACGCACCACGCTTTACTAAAACACTGTATGTGCTACAGGTGCCTGAGAACAACATCCCCGGGGAATATTTGGGCTCTGTTCTGGCCCACGACCCAGATGTAGGTCGAAATGGAACAGTGTCGTACTCCATCCTGCCATCGCACATCGGAGAGGTCTCCGTGTATACCTATGTATCTGTCAATCCCACCAATGGAGCCACATATGCCTCACGCTCTTTTAATTACGAGCAAACTAAATCCTTTGAGTTCAAAGTTCAAGCTAAAGACGGAGGATCCCCTCACATGGAGAGCACTTCCATAGTAAAGGTCAATATCCTTGACGTCAATGACAATCTCCCAGTTATTATTTTACCCCTTCTGCAGAATGATACTGCTGAAATACCAGTGCCTAGAAACGTAGGTATTGGATACATCGTGGCTACAGTGAAAGCGGTGGACCATGACCACGGAGAAAGTGGACATTTGACCTATGAGATCACAGAGGGAAACGACGACCACCTGTTTGAGATGGATCCGGTGGGAGGGGAGGTCAGAACTGCTCATGCTCTTTGGGAAGAGGTCGCCCCAGTGGTTGAGCTGGTGGTGAAGGTAACTGACCATGGCAAGCCCCCCTTATCTGCCGTGGCTAAGCTGATCATTAAGGCAAACACAGAAACGGCAGCAGGAGGGGGCTCCAGCCCGAGCGGGGAACAGCAGCAGTGGGATGTGTCTCTCCCCCTAATAGTTACCCTCTGCATTATCTCTGTCATGCTCTTAGCAGTCATGACCGCCATTGCTGTCAAGTCCAAACATCAAGATAAGGAGACTGGGAATTATAACTGCCGCATGGCTGAGTACTCCAATCCTCCAGTGGGGAAAGGCAAAAAGAAAAGGATCAACAAGAGTGACATCATGCTGGTGCAAAGTGAGATGGAGGAGAGAGATTCTGCGAGCCGGATGAATGTGGTGAGCAGTCCTTCTCTCATAACTTCACCGATATGTTTTGACTACCAGAGCCCTCTGCCGCTCACACTGCCCAGGTCAGAGGTCATGTACCTGAAAACCACCCCAAACAGCCTGACAGTGCCCAGGGCAGGTTGCCACTCCAGCTTTGCCGGGCTTAGCACAGACACTCCAGCGAATAGGATGTCAGTGATACAGGTAAGGAGGATGATGCTCTGTTTTCTTTATCTGCTCTTTATTCTCGCTTATCTTGCTGTGCCATACAAATCTGACTGAAGAAAAGTAATCGACTACAAAGGATAAACTCTGTCACCGTGAGCATACATCGTTATCATCGCTTTTTCTTTCCCCATTAAGACACTGTGAAATATTCTCTGAATCATATGCAAACTTGGTGTTTGAACGTGTTCTTGTGTTCTCAACAGCATTTCACTTGAGATACTTTGGTCTTTCTGCATTTAAGGAATCTGAATCACTTTAGAAATTGCTCCAAGTCCTCCTTTGCAAAATACAGGTGGCCTGCATAATCCGAAAGCCCTCTCAGTTAGACATGCAACCAGTGTGAGTCTTGAACAAGGCTTCTGTGACCCTGCCAGATCCGCTGTAAAAGAGTAAAAACAACACCCTGCCTGAAATGTAGGATTGGACAGGTGTTTGAGCAGCTTGTCCGATCACATTACTGAACCAATGTGCACCAGACAGCTAGATGCACACAGCATAACCTTACAATCACATTTTTTGCTCACCACAAATATGGGCCAGATCCACTCATCCGCATCCAAAGTTGGCACGATAAGACCATTAATAGGATCCAGCCTTGCCTTGTAGAGATGGCAGGGCTGGACGCGTAAGCCAGCTAACATGCAAATTTGACAGCATGGGCTTGTAGTGCTGTTTAGCACAGCATAATTATCTGTTGTAAACGATGTAAATATCTAGGACAGTCTCACAGACAGTCTCATTTGGAGATGAAAACACAGATGACAAGGCCTGGCACTGTCACCAGCCACTAGGGTATGTGGGTGTGATCAACACAAACACATTATTCTCAAGATGGGGAAAAAGGATGCTGATGACAGTGGCTAATGTTTTTTTCCTCTGCCTTGCCAAGGCGGCAATATGGTCACAAAGGAGATTTGTTGTTAAAATGCAGTCATTACTAACTTTATTATGGCTTTCATTGACATATTTTCAGGTGATATATGATGCTAATATATTAATCTGAAAACACAAGAAATTCCGTTTTGGTGTCTAAAGGTGAAATTGAATTTGTTTACTATTGTTGAAAAAAAGTATTTCCCTCTCATTTCTAGACGGAAAATTTCCCCTCAGAGCCTAATTATGCTGGCAGCAGGCAGTCATTTGTTCAAAGGTAAGAGAGCTCTCTCCAACAGCTTTCCTGACCAGTGCATTCAGCTTCTCCATCTTCAAATCAAGCCAGCTGCCGATGGCTATGACATCGGAATGCTCAGAGCTAATGGCAACTCACGTTTCTTTTTTTTAATCCTTTCATTCTGCTGCAGCTCAACATTCAAGGATGCAGAACAAGCAAGCCTCCGAGACAGTGGCCATGGTGATAGTGACCAGGCTGACAGTGACCAGGATACTAATAAAGGCTCACACTGCGACACGTCTGCTAGGGAGGCCCTCAAGATGAAAGCAACAGCAGTTAATGGCCAGCCTTTTGAGCAGGGTGAGTGGATGCACTCTCTTCCTGACATCTTGAAGATGCCAAACGCACTCTTTGGAAGCTACTGCACATTTTTGTATACTTTATTCACTGAGAAAATGCAGCCCACTGGTGTTTAAGTGGAGGTCCATCAGTCCCCGGGTACCAATCAGACAAATAGTTAACACAGAAGATGTCAATCCCCACTGTTGTTAGATGCAGGTAGTGTTACTTTGTACCGCTTTACATTGCAGGCATTCTGAGGTGTGTTGCAAAGATGACATGAAGGCACCAGAGTGAAAGGGAGACGGTAGTTTAAAAGGATAAAAGAGTCCATTGGCTGAAGGTAGAATGTTCAAACATATTGTGTCTGAGTTTGCCATCAAAGGGACTCATATGCATGGCAAAGTGTACCTCTGTCTGTCTCTCTTTTGATCACGTCATTATTTGAACACAGGTTCGCCGCATGAATGTCTTGAATAACACGACAGAGACAAGAAAGCATGATAGACACTTGCATTGCAAAAATGACAAGTACTTCTGGAGCAACATGACAGTGTTTCCACTTTTTGCTCGGAAAGACTTTCTCAGTTATTATCGGTCGCGCGCTGGTTACACTGTTTTGAGAGGAGCTTTGTTTTTCAACTGAGAATAGAAATATTCAATGTTATTTCACAAATCTGAAATGATCCGCCCTACCAAGAGTACAATCATAGATGGTTGTCAATCCGTGCAACCTGGCTGACCCGATAGGGACTGATATATTTAGCTATTGTGGATATAAACTGAGAAAAGAAATGAAAGCAACTCTCACTGGTGAGATAAAACATAATGGGTAACTTGAAGTGGTAGTGTTTCTCATTTCCCTGTGTGAGCCTTGCAAGAGAATGGCTCTGGTCATCAGGTCCCTATGCAGGACTTTCCACACCATTTACATTGCTACGAATTGTTTGTTTGTCGCATGTTCAGGAGGGCAGAGATGAAAACACTCTTGCGAATGCCAGAAGGATGTGTGAATCTCTCTCTCTCTATCTCTCTCTCTATCTATCTCACTTTTGTGCTTTTGTGTGTGTGTGTGTGTGTGTGTGTGTGTGTGTGTGTGTGTGTGTGTGTGTGTGTGTGTGTGTGTGTGTGTGTGTGTTTGTGTGTGCGCATGCTGCGAAAAATTATGGCGGACCAAACTTGACTCCGTGGGAGGTGTAAATTCAATCACAATTTTTTGCAGCACATTTCTGAATCTGATTCATCCCCAGTTCTAAGGCCAATCATATAGACATATAGTTATAGAGAGAGATGTGTTGTACTGAATGTGCAGCGCTGACGCTCGCTTGACAGAAATGTCAGTTAATTTATAGACCTGCATTCGTTAGATAAGAGAAATGCAAGAAGTGGGGCATAGCTTTAATATTGATGTGTTTTCCTGATATCCTTCCTGTTGGCGTGTGGGAAATGCAATAAAAATCAAACTAATGGTTTGGATGGAAAGTTGCTCTTTCTTGGGGGTTTGGCCAATTGAACATTAACCGGTGTAAACGTCTGCTGGGTACAAGATGGGAGATCTACATTACCTATAATGCCATAGACCTGAACACACACTGCTTCGTCTCTCACTCACAGACACACACACACACACAGATACATTTATTAAACTACAAAGCCACTGTTTTGCAGATACTGACAAGATAGCGCTATTATCCAAAATGGAGACACCATAGAATTTTGGTTCCAAATGCGCCAGCACAAAAGCTTGTGGGTTAAGTAGTATTGCTTTTATGTCTTTACCTTTACCATCCCTCTCCTCTCTTGGCTGCTTTGATTCAGGTAATATATGCACCTGTGCAGCTTCCACTATCATGCGCTCTGAATATGTATTACTCTCACAGACACCAGATGCACAGTGGGTATATTACTCGGTTCTCTCTGATTCTATTTATAATTGGAAGGCAGTGTCTTTGTTTTTTTGAGAACATGGTATATTGTTTCACTCACAGTTGCCCATAAGATCACAAATATGTTGTCACGTTTTCATGGTTCTGTCCTGTGAAAATGTAAAAGCAGTGGACTCTATAAAGCCATTGTATAACTCTTTAATTTGAGAGCTGTTATATAAAACATTCAATTCAGTGATGAAATGAAAAATGGAAATAGAAAGCCAATGCCAGGCACAATAGATGAAAGCACACTCACTTCCTCATTGTCTCCCATCTGCATTCTGTGTTTACATAATAGAAATGATGAAGTGAGATGTGTATTTAATTACAAATTATTTTATATATATATTAGCTTTTTACACAAACTACAGTATATCATGTGATCACAAAGGAGGGATTATGACCGGAAAAGAAACATTAAACATATTTATCTATTGGAGGCATCAAATGTAGCAGACATGATCCTTGGTTAGTGAAACAAATAGCACAAACTATAACACCTTTAATCAATTAGATCACGTAGAAACCTGAACTTGTACACAATCAATACAACTCAGGATCGATTATTGGTGGAGGCCAATTTTGGAAAAAGAAGTTAGAGAAAGTACATGCAATATACTGTATTTAGTTTACAGTACAATCTATGCATGTCCTCTTACTGTTGACGCTAGGAGGATTGTGTAAAAAGAATTAACACGACAAAATGTTCCCAGTAAATTACTACTTTTAAGTTACATATGTATATGAGACATTATCTAATGCTATGTCTGGTCAGATGTGTTGTAAAATACGCATCTGAATGTGTGTTTTGGATTTTTTTTTCTTCCCACTAGTCGGAAAAAAATATATTTTACAGGAACAGGATACTAGTGCATGAAAGACAATGTACAGTGTTTCACATTAGTAAATGTGTTGGATATTATTTTTCGTATATGACTAATGCCAATAAACAGAGTGGTTTGTTTCCCCATTGCATTTGTGTTTATAGTCTATATTTATCACACACTTCAAATAAAAATGCCAAAGACACTCAATAATAGTGATGTATACTTAGCACATCAAGGTGTAGTTGGCATGTGGAAAGAGATATTTGTTCGTAGTTTGTGTGTAAAACTCTGATGCAAAATGAAAATTTTAGAATAATTTACATAGTTTGGAATGTATTATTAGGAATTATTTGTATTGTTTGTGTATAAAGAATACGTTTCCTTTTTTGAGTGTAGTGTTCTGACAAAAAGGGCCCTCGTTTCAGAAGTTTTAGCAATTTAAAAAAAACTGTAACATGTACATTAAAAAAAAAATGACTGTAGCCCATAAATGACATATGTAATACATATTCATTGGCAGAAAATAAAGAAACACATTTTCCTTTCAAATGTAATGAAAGCATTCCTTTATTAAATATCTAAAACAGTTACTGTGTGACATGAACAGCCCCCTGTAGCTTGTTCAATCTCCTTCCAGTCATTGCATGTCCTGTTCCATTTCATCCTGTGGATGCACGTGTCTGTGTGTGTGTGTGTGTGTGCATGGACTTCAGCATCAGTGTGTGATAGTGCCTTGAACATGTGGTACATGGTGCTGGTTGTCACATCTCTAGGGGGTCGTGGAGCAGAGTTGGTATATTGTTCTTGTTGTTGCTGTTGTTAGAACTTCCTCCAGCCAACTGGCTGTGGCTTGTGTCCGAGGAAGGTACGTAGGCAATTGAACAAGAGGAGCTCCCCGCCTCTTCCAGGAAGAGCCTTGTTGTGTGGAGCTTTCCCTTATTCCAGGCTCATATTCTCCTCCTCTCGCTAGTAAAGAGATTACTTGTTTCATTTACAGCACGATAGAGAAGTCTTAATTATAGTCCAAAGCTATGAGAGCTGATCAGTGGGGCATCAAGCCATGTTGTGATTTCTGTGATAAAAAAATAAAAAAATAAAATGATATTTTAGTCGGAATTATTACCTTCGCATTGAAAATGCGGAAGGTAATGTTTTGATCGCCGTGTATTTATTTATTTATTTGTATGCGTGTTACTCGCATAACTCAAAAAGTATTAAACCGAATCGCATGAAATTTGGTGGGATGAATGGTTATTATCCGGGGACCATTTGATTAGATTTTGGGATTGATCGGGTCAAAGGTCAATGTCATGAAAAGGTCAACATCTTCTTTTTTACCATAGCACGGTCAATTCTTATCCAATTGGCATGCAACTAATGCCAAAATGTTCATAATGCAATGCCCAATCTTGTGATATGCGAAGGTATGCTCTCTACCGAGTGCCCGTTCTAGTTAGAGATGTATTTAAAAGAAGAACGGGACGTGAAGTGTTGTGTGAAACAGAGCTTTTCATATTGTTTATCATAAGAGTTTACCAAAAACACATGGTTCCCAAGACAACCAAGCGAGAGAGTGGGTGAAGTTGCAGATATGGTGTATGTTTATATGTGTTTTACGTGTTATATGTTTTATACGTGTTAGATGTTTTATCAGCTCATTCATTCATTTAATATTGTTGTAGTTTTACAAAACATGAAAAACAAAAAAACAAATTCCAACCAATTTAGGTATCATTAGTTCCACATTGTTACCTTCGCATTGAAAATGCCGGAAGGTTATGTTTTGATCGCCGTGTATTTATTTATTTATTTATTTGTATGCGTGTTATTCGCAAATCTCAAAAAGTATTGAACCGAATCGCATGAAATTTGGTGGGATCATTGTTTATTATCCGGGGACCAGTTGATTAGATTTTGGGATCGATCGGGTCAAAGGTCAAAGGTCATGAACAGGTCAAAATCTTTCGCAGAACTCAAAAAGTATTGAACCGAATCGCATGAAATTTGGTGGGATGATTGTTTATTATCCGGGGACCAGTTGACTAGATTTTGGGATCGATCGGGTCAAAGGTCAAGGTCAAAGGTCATGAACAGGTCAAAATGTTCTTGAATCGCCTGCAATTTGGTGGGATGATTGGTTATTATCCGGGGACCATTTGATTAGATTTTGGGATCAATCGGGTCAAAGGTCAAGGTCAAGGTCATGGAAAGGTCAAACTCTTTTTTTACCATAGCACGATACATTTTTGTCCAATTGGCATGCAACTAATGCCAAAATGTTCATAATTCAATGCCCAATCTTGTGATATGCGAAGGTATGCGCTCTACCGAGTGCCCATTCTAGTTCAAGAATGTCATGACAGTCACAGTAAAGAAAACACATTTGTTATATTTTTGAGTTAAATTTGCACTTCTTCTAATGAAATGCTGCTTCCAATGAAGGTAAACTACCATTTACTATCAATTTACAAAAACACATTTGACATGTTGTTTCATGCCTCTACATGCAAAATACCTCAATTCATCATTGTCAAATAAATTTTAGTTGCGTAATGTAATGGCTGATGAAAGAAATGACACCTTCATCATAACACCGTGGAAATTTACTCATTCTATGTGCCCCACTCAGTATTTCATGTTTACCAGGTTTAGATGTGGTATGACATGTAAAAGACGGAGTTATGGCACAAAGATAGAGACATACTCGTTGCTCCACCTTTTTACCACTTCCACGAATAAACAATCGCTCCATGTTGCACGGTCCTGTGGCGTTTGGCTTGGCTTTCAGCATCAACTACTGCAGCTGAAGTCGACTAAAGGAATCGAATAACCAGGGAACCAGTGCAATCAATACAAAGATGTCCAGAAGAAAAGGTTTCTTTGAGTCAAGGGACCCCTTGATTTTAAATTATACTATGAGTGTCACTCCGGTGACACAGAGTTAATACTTATAATGATAGGCTACATTATTACATGCTAATTATTTTGAGATTTTTGCCCATTTTTAACAAAGCTTATCCAGATATTTTCAAAAGAACACTCAGTTTCAATTAATTCCCTATCTTTATGTTTCCACACAGTATAACATGACTTTGTGTTTCTTGCTAGAAGAATAAAACACAGTTTAGAGTAAATAAGGTCCTTTTTTGGCAGGGACGGTCACATTTAGTTCCATTAATAAGTTAAATGAAATATGGGCATTGAACGCAAATGAGCTGCTGAGATATGCGTCCCCCAAATTAATTAGAAGAATTACTAAAGGTCAAAGTTAGAGGTGTTTGTCCTCCAAATGGAATTTACAAGATCCAATTTAGATATTGATATCTTTTTTACCCAATTTCCAATTATCCAAAATGAACATCTATAAATTGCCATTTATAATTTATGAAAAATAGAACATTTTAAATGAGTTCTAACAACATTTGAGTTCCTCACCACTGTCACATCAGAAATGGTAAATATCACTGCTCATGAACATTTCACAATTGTTTTTGTGCATTTAACACAAACTGCTGCTGGAAATTTGAATAAACAACAAATCCCTTCCTCTGCACCAGATGATATTTTCCAGGAAACGCCCACATGGGTTGTTGAGAGTAACAGAGGGAAAAGGTTTTAGATTGAATCACACATTCGCTACAATGACCAGCATGACATATATGACTTGCCATTTCAAGGTTGCATTGTGAGTGATGCCTAGAATAGAAAAGCAAAATCACAATATCATTGCTACATTCAAATTCCCCCATTAATCTTCCTGGTTTCTTATTTTATTCTAAAGAATTCTAGTGATGCATACTGAATAACTTACATCAAGAAAGATATTGTTGGTAGGATTTTAAGAGCACTACTGGATGTTGGGTTCGTTCAAGTGTATCACTATTGTTGCTCGTCTTTCAAAATGTCATCCACATTTTCTTCTAGGTTGTTTATTCTTACCCAGCAGGGTTCAATAACAAATGTTTAACTGTTTTTTGCAGAGCAAGACAAATCAGTCCACTGCACCGATGAATGTCGTGCACTGGGACATTCTGACAGATGCTGGATGCCAAAGTTACGGGTAGGAAGCCAAGCAGACAGCGCCGATAATCGCACCAACCTTTTCATCCCTGTGGGAATGGATGCCATGGTGGAGACAGAGATTTATGGCACCATCAGCCGCGGCAGCAGAAAAACCCTCAGCACGTTTGGAAAGGAGCAGCGGGACAGTACAATCCTCATAGCCAATGTGAAACCTTACTTAAAATCGCAGCGTCCACTAAGCCCACCGCTACAGGAGAGTCCATCTGTGGCCAGTAGTCCCACCAAGAGTCGTATGCCCCTGGACTTGGCCAACCAAGAGTCCAAAGAGGAGAGGGAGGGCGGTTCAGACAGCAGTGCCTATGGCCCTCCAGATGGCCAGTGCTCCCCACTGCACACCGAGTTAGCGGAGCCCTCCTACCTGACCCGAGAGCTCAGGCCTAAGTCCCTGTCTAGCAGCCTCATTCACAGCTCCGTCATCAGCCAGGAGTACGGGGGGTCCGATTGTGCGTTCGACCCACGGGACTCTGGTAACTGACAGCTCAGGCGAGCCCACTCGCTCTCAGTTGCCAGGAGTGTGCTGATAATATTACAGGTTAATGGCCAAGAGGTGATTTATTTTGACCCACAAAAAGGTGTCCAGACATGCATTGTATAACCAAAAACCATCTGCTTTGTCTGTTTGTTTGTTTTTTTAGTTTGTGACTTGTTGTGTTTAGGTGAAAAATGTGTCCTTGACTGCTGTTAAGGTTTGGGGAGAAAATCAGTGCTTTCCTTGCCTTGTGTTTTCATGGTGTACTGTACCTGTCAATTTAGATGTCTGTATTTGACCCATTTCAAGGTCCAATCTGGTGAGGCTGTGAAACAAATTGCTACTGTTAAGCTATTGAGTCCTGTCTGCTTTTGTACAGTGAAGCTTCCTGTCTCCATTTAGTGTATAAGGAACATCTCTTTGACTATCACAGGCAACTGAAATACATATCAGTGACGTTACATACAAAAGTGAAGTGTCTTATGAACTGTTAATGGTGGTGCAACAGGGAATGTCCCTTTTCATAAAACCATTTGAGGTTCCTATAAAACAGTTTTTTAAGAATGTATTTGTAATTTTATTGTCGTCCTCTGCAGTTTATGTGAAAATAAGCTGAGCTTACACGTGAATGTGGGCTACTGTACTTGTTGTGTATTTTATTAAATTTGTATACACTGTGTGCATGGAAGGCAATTTATTTTGATGGGTGACAACTTTCGATGCTGTCATGTTTTTATGTGAGAAAAGTGCATTTATGTCTCCATGGTGCTTCATGCATGTGTCTGCAAATATGCCATCTTTAGCTATACGGTATACCAGCACATGGTATCTAGCGGTAGTCTAGATCTTAGTTAGGGGAACTTAAAAAAACCTCACAATCAACATTTTACACAGCTATTTATATTCAGAACGCAAATAAAATCAGGCACTGTGTATTAGTGCACCCAACAAAACATGAGTCGACTTCCTCTGCTCAATGCTTTTATTATGCATCATAAGGTGGAGATGAAAATCCTGCTCACGCTTTTGTACTCTCAAATGCAAAGTAATCAGAGTGGCTGTCAGTTAATGTCTCCTTGTGATTCAAGGTTTATTTATGAACGTGTCTGACAAATGACGAGGCGGGATCTCACAAAAAAGATTTAGAAGATATGTTAACATTCGGCTGCAGTGAACGGTTACAAACCAATAATTTAAGCGATGAATTCTTTGATGAATAAAAGGAAATTGTTATCATCCATCTGAGGGAAAGTGGGTCATCTCAGCAGCAGAGCACCAAACAAATTACAGGTTATCACAAGCAAAAAAAAAGAGAATTATGTAACACATTTAAAAAAAGAGCATCTTCACTATATTAATTTCCACATGTTGATCATTTTTCATCATATTTAAAAGAGCCATATGCGAACATGCTGTTTATACTGTATGCATTGTGCATTATTTATTATTCCACCAAATGCAGAAAGGGTGAGCGCACTGACAGGAGGGCCACAGTCCACCGACATCTTCCCGAAACCGCTGCAATCCACCCATTCGCTCATTTCTCACTGTCCACTACGACCTGTTTGTTTTGTTTACGTGGCTGCTTTAATTCTTTGAAGCAGAAGCCTGGGATGTAAATGTTGCTGTGACCAGATTATTATGCTTTAGAAAACCCGGCACACATCTATTACATCTGCTCAACATTGTATATATATATATATACATAGAAAGATTAAATATGAACATGGATATCTGTTTACCAGGATAGATCACTAAACTTAGGAATCCTTGAAATGTATACAAGTGTTTTCTGTTTTCCATCCGCAAAATCATCAGACAAAATCATCCGATTTCTTTTTACTGAGTTGAGTTGAGTCTCTCCATCTGGAGACACTGACTTTTGTACCCAGGCTCAGAGAGCGGTTTGAGAGTGCCTTGTTTTTCATGAGCTCTGGATAACAGAATCCTGTCATCTACTGAGAGCTGACTATAAGTACGACTCCGTTTCTCCTCAGGGAAAACACATTAATTTGGATTTTGGTTTGCATTTGTTTTGGTGCTGGTATTGACACAATTCCAGACCGAGATGTCTCATCTCAGCAGGCAGCTCTGATGAGCTCATCTGCATAAGTTGAAATACTCTTTGAGAGGGAGATTGCGTGGGTCACAGCAACTCAGCCCATTGAAATACAGACAGAAACACATCACATCATTTTATCTGTATCAGTCCCAGGGTATCAGAGCACGGGGGATGAAGACAGGTGAGCAGAATGTCAAGTAGAAAAGGGCTAAACCGTTTGCTGCAACACTTACTCCTCCAATTCTTTCATCACTGTTTTACATCAAGCAAGTAAAGCGGGTTAAACTTCCACTTCTACCATAATTATGCAACATTTCATTTGAACCAAACCCTTTCTTAATTAACAGATATAGATGTACGGATGCAAGTGCTATGCAGTTGAAGGGAGCTACATGCAGATTAAGGACTAGCATGCATTGTTGAATGAATATGACTTGTCTCTCAGAATGAGTACAGTCACAGTGAAAGGGAATTACAGACAATGAAAGTGATCTGTGTAATACCTCCATTATTCTACATTTTACGTACACAAATGATCTATTCGGTTGAAAATGGAATGAGCAGTGTACCATTTAGTTGTGAAAAATTGACATGCTCACCCTGACTACTTAAGCTTTTAATTCAATAATTCAATAACACCGCCGATTAAGAGCCTGTCTTCCACCTCCACCAAATGCTGTGGGAGATGGTTCCACTTGGCTGAGAACTGTTGTTGGGGAAACATCAGCGAGCGCAACACATAAGCATTATTGAGAGCGCGGTTTTCATTTAGAACCGAGAGATGTCATTGAGCACAGCGTGCATGCCTTCAAGGCAAATATATTTAAATGCCGCTTCTACGTTTATTTGCATGTTTGTTTTAAGCATAGAAAACCAACTTGAATATATAAATAGCAAAAACTGTACCCAATTAAGTCATGCAAATGCGACTTCCTGAATTGACATACTGTTAAATAGTAATATCACTTTGTACAGAATGATAAACATAGTTAATTCATTAATTCAGTCCTTCATTAATGCATGCATTCATTTTTAATGACATCATTTTAAATGTGCCGGAAAGACTTATTGGTATTCACATTGGTCTCACTCGCTTTGCTTAACCCTCCTGTTACCTTCACATTTACTAACATATTTTACCCTCGGGGTCAATTTGACCCCAGCAATTAAAACCTCCAGAAAATAATTAGAATTAATATTGTTTCCCAAGTTTAAGTGTGAGGTACTTTATGTTTGTTTGTTGACTACCTAAATAGCCCTTTAAATATATATAAAAAGTTGATATTTCTTATATGTTTAAACATTGAATGGGGTCAAATTGACCCTAAAGTTAACAGGAGGGTTAAACATTGTCACACCATGATCCAAAAGAAGTAACATGTGGATGCTGTTGAGTCAAAAGTGACCTGTCCATGCATGTTATATATTTTATTGCAGGCCACTTCCCTCAAGGTCACCAGTATTCACCTTTCTATCACAACTGTTGTGACATATGGCCGTTTTATTGTGCTATTCAACTCAGAAACATCATGTGAGCATACAGTGCATCATTCTGTAAAGATGCAGTTCTATCGTGAGAGAGATGTTAGAATATCATTTATATATTTAAAAAATACAAGGGCATCTCAGAGGTCACTTATCATGTTTCTTGCACATTGGGCCACCAAAGAGGACACGTTATGTTGTATCTTCCAGCAGCATCCAGGAGGGCAATTATGCAGTGTTTTCTTTGAACCTACCAAATTAAATAAATGTATTCATTTATGGACTCATACATGAATGCATTTCAACTATTGATTGATATTGTATATTCAGAATCTCTGCAAAAACAATCCATTTGATGCAAGTTTATTTTGTCTTTTAGAAAACACGTTTGACTTTCATCCCGACGGGTCATTTCTCACCCATATCTGCAAGTTTCAGTTAGACATTTTCAGTCAACATTTATTTTCTCTGAATTTTAGAAACAGATACATTGACATAATTGTTCATGATAAAGAGAAGAAAACAATTGATCATCCTGAATGCTGACAATATTTTGTTAAAAGAAATATTGCAAAGAAACGTTCAACTTTGTGTCCCAAAAAATTGGGTCATGTTTGACCCAAGTACAATGTTTTGAATATGATACAAAAATGTAGCTATAGTCTACAATTGGTTAGCTTATCTTAGCACGGAGACTGAAACAAGAGGAGACATTTTCTTTCTGAAAATAACAAAAATAATCTAAAAGAACTCTAAAGCTCACCAATGAACACATTGTATCTACTTTTTTTTCAATGTGTACAAAAGAAAGGAAGAGGTCCAAAAAAAAGGCAATGTGTAGACAGTGCTGTTTCCTGTGTTGCAGGTCTTCATGGAGAGCCGAGCTAACTGGCTACTGACGCTATCTTCACACATTCAAACATCAGCGTCAGAACCTTTAACACCTGGACTGATGGGGCACAGGCTAGCCTTCAGGGCTGCTTTGAGGCCACAGACTGGAGCACTTTCAAAGTGGCCACTAACGACATCCACGAATACACAGAGACTGTGAGCGACTACATCAGCTGGTGTACGTCCCTATGTGCACCTCCCAGGACTGTGCGTATGTTCCCCAACCAAAAACCCTGGTTTAATGGGGACATAAAAAATAACATCAGGAAGAGACGGGACGCCTTCAAGTCAGGAGACCAGGAGAAGTATATGAGAGCCCGGTACGAACTGCAGAAGTCCATCAGAGCAGCAAAGAGGGCTCACTCCCAAAAACTTGAAGGCTACTATCTCAACCACAACACGCGCAGGATGTGGCAGGGGATCCAGTCTGTCACTAACTACAACAAAACCACAACAACCACAGACCCCCGTGATCCCACCCTTCCAGACAGCCTCAACAACTTCTATGCCAGGTTCGACAGGCTGAATACGGACACACCCTCAAAAGCCCCCTGTGACCCCATGGACTTTGCCTTTCAGGTGATTCACACACAGGTCCTGAAGGCCCTGAAGAGGGTAAACCCCTACAAGGCTGTGGGACCTGATGGAGTTCCCCCCAAAGTCCTAAAGGTCTGTGGGGAACAACTAGCCGGAGTGTATGCTGACATCTTTAACCTGTCACTATCTCAGGCTGTAGTTCCCCGTATCTTTAAATCCTCCATCATCATACCAGTCCCCAAAAAACCAGACACACCCACCTTAAATGACTTCAGGCCAGTGGCACTCACACCAGTCACCATGAAGTGCCAAGAAAAACTGGTCCTCACCCACATCAACCACACGGTCCCGGACAATGTCGACCCCCTCCAGTTTGCCTACCGCCCCAACCGATCAGTGGATGACACGGTAGCAATAGCTCTACATCGCACTCTGCAACACCTGGAAAGCCGCAGAACTTATGCCAGGATGCTTTTCCTGGACTATAGTTCTGCCTTTAATACCATCCGCCCGGGAAAACTAATCAAGAAGCTGACAGACCTCGGCGTCCCAACTCCCACCTGCAACTGGATTCTGGACTTTCTGATAGAAAGACCCCAGGTGGTGAGAATGTACACCCACGACTGCACCTCCACCCAGGACAACACCATCCTCATCAAATACGCCGATGACACCACCGTCCTGGGGCTCATCAAGGGGAGCGGGGATGAGTCGGGCTACAGGACCCTGGTGAACAACATCCTGGTCTACGGAGAGGAGAACGACCTCATCCTCAACACAAACAAGACCAAGGAAATAATACTGGACTTCAGGAAGAACCCTCCCCCTCTACAGCCTCTCATCATCAAAGGGACTGAGGTGGAGAGGGCTGACGGGTACAGATTCCTGGGAATGCAGGTGACATCCGACCTGAGCTGGACTCTTCACACCACAGCCACAGTGAAAAAGCCCCAGAAAAGGCTTTATTTCATCAGGATGCTCAGGAAAGCTGGTCTGAACCGTCGCCCTCTCACCCAGGCCTACAGAGGACTGATAGAGAGCATCCTCACCGCAGGCATCACTGTGTGGTATGGAAACACCACCCAGGCAGAGAGGAAGGCTCTGCAAAGAGTCATAAGGACCGCGGAGAGGATCACAGGGACACGACTTCCGTCCATGGACTCTATGTATGTGCAGCGCTGTCGGAAAAGAGCAGAGGGAATCATTGGAGACTCACTCCATCCAGCTCACTCTCTGCTCAGACACAAACACTGCGCATACAACCTGAGACACAGCCGAGCGGACAGCATCGTCACCCACAGGACACGCTTCTTCAACAGCTTCTTCCCTGCCACAGTCAGACTGATGGCACAACAGAACTACTGAGAAATGCGCACTCCTTGAAAGTGTGAAAAAGGTGCAATACTACAATCAGTGCAATACCCCCACACAACCTTCCCCCAACATCTGAACATGTGCAATATCCCCACATAACTTTCCCCTTCCCCCTCTTTCTTTCTTTTTACAAGCTCGGTACAGCACTAGCCTACTTACCTACTTATTATCTCTGCACTCTGCTTTCTTATGTTTATTTTTGATAACCTGTTCCTGTACTTAGTACTTAATACTGTTAATACTGCATACACTTTACCACACTATGTACAGTGTGTTTTTTGTACAGTGTTCTTTTTAAATATATGTTTCATATTTCTATTATTACGGTTATTATTATTATTATTATTATTATAGTGTGTTTGTTCTGTACCTCTGTTGACTCGGAGAACCCTGCAAAAATAATTCCGATGTATCTGGACTGCTGGTCTAGGCACAGATGGCAAATACCTTGAACCTTGAATGGCATCAATCTTCTCATCTAACTTTTGTCTGGATTTCCTTAAATCTCAAATAAGTCTAAAATAGTTTTGGATTAACTGAAATAATGACAACGCATATATTTAACCAGCATATTTTATGGGCTCAAAAAAAAAATGGTTCTAATTTTGATCACACAGGATCTTGGTAAAAAATAAGAAAAATGGAGCATTATTACTTGGTGATATTAAAATGGAGCCAATGTCTTGAGGTGCTTCTTTGTTGTCGTTTAGTGCCATTGTGCATTGATAAAAGCTGAGAAAAATACCATTTCCATTAGAGAGAAAATTGAGCTGTTATAATTTCTCTTCAGCTGGTCAAAAGAGATGATTGTGAAACCCTCCTGAAAACACATCGAGAAAAACCCAAATGGTTAACCAAATTGAAGATTGTGTTGTTACATTTCTACCGAACACAGTGACATGGAAATAAAAGGCCAACTTGTATTATTCAGTAATGATTTCCTTAATTGGTTGAAACCACTACAGTTTGCTCATTCCTTTTATAACTGTAGACAGACAAGACAGGACAGTCTGGAAGGCCTTTAAAAACACTGTCCTTTAAACACTAGTCTGCTCCCGAGTTTGACACTGTTGACTGCGTTTAGCTTTCATTCCGACCCAAAGGAATTCACACTTCTTTTATTGACCTTGTCTGACGGGAAATTTCAGACTCCACAACCATTTCATTTTGAGCGCTTGTTACTTTAAAAAACGGTGTTACTGATATGGCATTCTCCTCTCGGGAGGACTTCAAATGCACGCCAATCTGTCAATCGTGATTAATTTTTAAAGCCATGAAGGGTATAGCATAAGGGAAGCGATCCAGCAGGACTTCACACAGGTTTCACTACGTGTTACTGGGTCATGACACACTTTCCTCACTTTGAATTTGGCAAAAATAGTCCTCCATACGCCTCTTTAGTGACAAAGTGGGCCAATATCTGCATAAAGTGTAAAAGCTAATGCACTCTGTCATCTGCTCAAAAGTTCTCGGTCTCAAAAGGTTCACCCTTTAACTGCTTTGTCTGGCATCACAAATACGATGGAAACATGTGAAGATGAGACGGAGAGAGAGTGTGAGAGAGAGAGAGAGAGAGAGAGAGAAAGGCAGCACTCGAAAGAGAGAGACAGAGTATAAAACATGCCCAGCCTTTTAGAATCAATAGACAGTTTATTGAATCAATACACAGTTTGGTTTCGTGCGAAACCTGTCTGTCTGAGGAAAATGGTAGATGTTGAATAGGGTGTTCCGATTAAGTTTCATGCAGCCGTAAGTGCACCATCCTTGAGTTTTTTTTATACACAGCAGGCCTCCACACTGTTCATCAGTTTGACTCGGTGAAGAGGAGTAAAGCTAAAGATGTCACAAAGGTCTGTACAGAGACTATTGAATGTGGAGCGTTTTGTGTTGCTTCTACTGCTGTTTCATTAGCATTCAACTCTGCAGTTCATAATGCTTGACTGGAGGCGGTTTAATTTTTTTATTTTTACAGTTTGCATGAGTTTGCATGCATTAGCACATTAACTACCTACGTATTTGGATTTTATTTCTAATAAGCAGCCATTATTTTCCATCTATTTCAATGAATTATTTAAATCCACTCGGAGAGAGCTGAAATATCTTCGACAGGTGATCCACAGTGTCACACCGCACATGCATGTACTAACCATTGTGTTGTGCTGTAGTTTTGGCAGTACAAAATCTCTCTGTGATAAATAAAAAAAACACTCTAAAATCCTTGGTTTGAGTTTCTGCTCTCAAAAAACATTACAGTTGTTACAAATATTGACAGAAATTCAAACCCACAAGAGAAATGACATGCAGCCTTTGGTGTTGTGCAGAGGATAATGTAAAGTATTTTTTCTTGCAATTAAAAGTGTGCTGTTTTGCAGCAGTTCCATCGACATTAAAGCCCATACTGTGGTCGACCCAGGTGGTTTCACTCATTTCGTCTGATTAAACCTCGCCTGAGGACTGTGTGGGTGTTTACAGATGAGTGCTCAAATGCTGCATCTCCCTCACTCTCCTGTTTTATTGCACCCGAAAGAGTCAGTCAATTTACACCTTTATGATTATTAGTGCTTGAGAGTTTGGGGACCTTAAACCTCAATCAACGGTGGTCTGACTCGCCAGAATAACTGAAAAAACTAACTGAAAATACTATTTGTATATCTATTTTGATTTTTTAAAATATATATATGTATATATATATACCTATACAGGTATATATATATATATATTTATATATATAGTGAAAATATAGTCTCACACAAATGTGTGTAGGTGTGTCAGTACTCATATGTAAAAACTAGCAAACACAACAGCAGTGCATTGATTTTAATTGTTACTTTGTGATGAACTTTTTGACCATAAATTAACACTGAAACTGAAATTATTCCTGTCATGCAGTGTTTGTAGTAATTGGATATTTGGATGTGTTTACCATCTGTGTGTTTCAACATGCTACGTATGTATTTTTTACAATCGACTAATGTGCTACAGTTTTTGCTACATCATGATGCTTGGGGAAGAATGCTGATATTGTTAGCCGCGGGAGATTAAGACACATTTTATCATTCCACTACAGCTCTGTAAATGAAAGAATAAACGAATCGCACTGTGGCTGAAATTAAGTTCGCTGGACTCTACGTTGGTTACAAATTAGCAAAGTAATCCAACAGCAATAGACCATGAAGGTTCACAGGTTGCAGCAACTGGTAGACTGGGAAATTCCAAGTATACCCACAGAGAATGTCTCACACACACCAGCAGCATGTTCCCCCCACAGATAATCTTGCTATTAGCCATATTCTGGTTAGGGCAAAAAGGTTAAACGCTGTTCTTGCAACTTTGATACCGCCCTGAAATGAGAAGCCCTGTAATCATGAATAAAGCATTTGAAAGAATATCCTTATCCATCTTTTGTGGTGTTCCACCCCATGTTGGAATAAAAGTATGAAGAGCAGCAGCCACGCTCTTTGAATCAGCAAAAGACGGTTGAGCATAACGCTGTGCAAGTCGTGGAAATATCACAGCAAGCCAAGTCACTTAACCTCATAATGAGCGCATTTGTTGAAGTGAACTATTATAGGTCTGTTATAGCGGCTCCATACATCGACCCAAACGTTAGGTCACTTGAGTAAATGCAACAGAAATGACACTCATGTACATGTAGCCACAGGCAGCACAGGTTTATCAGCAGAGGTTAACACATGGTACGGATCAGTGTTATTACTCTGGATCACATTATTATTGCGGTGTCCAAGATTATGTGCAACCTATTTAGTCATAAAACACACACTCCACACATCAATTTCTGTGCAAGCGTTGATGAATGTTGCCAGCCAGCCTTTTCCTTTCCACCAGCATCTGCCTGATGATGGAGGCTGGCTAAATACATTCATCCACCACAATATCCAATTTTGAGAGCCCGACTTGAAATGAATGTCCTGTGGTGCTGTTGTTCCACAAGCACAGCACATGGATGGATTTGTGTTATGGATTCCCTCTGAAAGCACAGTTAAGGTGAATCTTTTATTCAAGAAATGATGCCAACTAATAATTTTGGCAGCTAGAGAAATGCATGTAAATAGTGTGACCTTATGCCAAGATAGAAATATGATTTGTTTAAAGAAGTGCATGACAAGGTGCCATGGCACTTGAGTGGATTAGTTCAACCCACTGGGAAATCATCCATTTTCAGCACTTACATGGGTCTGAGTCTAATTGCATGCAATGGTATTATATCGCTCTTTTCAGTCCTTTTTATCTTCACTATATCATCTGAAAACCAAACCAAAAGGATGAAGATAGATGAGTTTTCCCTTACAGAATTGTAAGGTTCAATTTACAAAGATTCAGTGACCTCTGTGTTCACCCCACACTGATAATAATAGACCATAATTAAAGTCAGAAACCTTAGTGTTTCCATGGTGCTATCCTGATTAGAGGTTAAGAAGGTCTCAACGTTGACCTGAATCTTAAATTTGTGACGCTGTACTAATCAGCAATCAAACACAAGTTAAAGAACTAGTTAACAGACAACCATGTCAAATGCTAAATCCTCAATCATATGGCACATCTTTCAACACACGCTCTGCTGGGAAATTGGCTGCTTTTTGTCTTTTTTAAGGCAATTACCAGAAGTAAATCTGGATAAGTAAATGTTTGGATCAGTGCGAGCAGCAGGATCAAAACTGTTGGTCTTGGAGTCAAAACACTGTTTGTAATATTATCCGTCGAGCTGCGACATCCATAATTCTGCCTCTTGTCAATCTGGCCGCTCTCCTCCTAGGATGTGTAACGTTCTTCAATTAGGTTTTTTTTGCAAATAATCCTTTGTGAAATAATTAGGCTAAAGTTAGATTATGTGAGGCCTCTGTGCTGTTTACCTCGGGCTCAAACAAAGCCCAAAGTAGAGGCAGCTCAACTAAAATGAACTGCATCCCCATTTCAAACCTGCATCCTTTAACTGGCACTGACTGAAGAGCTCACATCAGACAGTGATGCAATACCTCCTCCTGTCCAATCCACTCAAATTTCAATTCTCAAAGTGGCCTGTATCCAACAAGGACGCAGCATCCAACCCAGAACAAAAACAGTGAAAGAAGCCCACGACAAGTCTAATTGCTGTTGTTCATTTAACCTTCGGTGGACAGACACTAGCTCCTCAAGGTCACTTTTAAACTGTTGAAAATTGCTGTAATGACAGATACCAAAAGCTTCAGTGTGAAAAGGTTTCTCTTCAAACACCAGAGACGCTTATCACTAAATCCTGGGCAGGATTTCATGCAATTTGTGAAGCCAAATGTGATCTTTTCACTATTTCTTTTCCTGAAAACTCCATGTGTGGATGAAAATGCTCGCCGAAATGGAGTTTCATTCTGGCTTAGATGAGGTGTGGGAGCATTTACATTCCCTTGATCTCCTATTTCCTTTTCCTTTAGTGAGAGAGAGAAAGATCTGAAATGTATCCATCCAGAATAACATTTTAAACCACGCAATCCAGCCTCTCTATGAACCTTCCTGCTGATCTAAACCAACAAATCATGTCACCGATTAAGGCCAAATCAAATTCAATTAATATACACTTAATGAATTCAGCTAGATTAAATTGAATTACATTGCAAGGCCTGTTAGAGGGGTGGAAATTAAGGTAATCATGACAGAAGCTGGAAACCTTTTCCCAGGTTATTTGATTGGTCGTCATGCTACCACAGCGCTCCACTAGGGATGCACCAAAGGAACATAAATGAGAAGCTCAACACATTTTGAGATGCCTTGCACAAATTGAATGTTTATGAGGAGTTTCCTTTTGGGATTTATTTCTTGCACCAGAGGGTGGATGGATTGCATAGGCTCTCGTCATCTTTTTCTCGAATCCTTTATAAAGACTCTTTGGTCATATATAAGATCCCTTTTCCTCTGTCATCTTTAATAAAAGAAGATTAGAGATGGATCTGAATACAATTTTGCGTATTTTGTCTTTCTTTTCATCGTCACTTCTCGCTGACCTTGATGGAAACACGTCATGGGGTCAAGTGTGTCCGAGAAATTGGAAATTGTAACGAGACAACCGCAGGACTGAAATAGATCCAGCTCAGAGAAAACGTGGCATATAATGAAGGTACAATTGTTGGAACTGACACCTGAACTGAATGTCATTTTTTTTGTTCAATTGCTGGAGAAAGGACATGTGGGGACTGCAATATCTCCTTTATTTCAGGGCAGTGTGTTTTTTCTCGGGCAGAAGGAAATAAAAGGGAGCACTGAAGAACCATATATGGGTGTTTTACAATAGACTTCAGTGCAGCATCTGACAGCCACTTTAAGAGCTTTAAGGCAGTCTGGAGCACAGACGTCTCAACGCTTTTCCAAGCTAGCCTTTGTTCTACTGGCCTCAGCTCCACTATACATTTCCTCGTATTAGCCTTTAAGAAAAGCTGAAACATGATAACTTTTAGCCCCATATTCTAAACTAAATGTAGTCTTACTGCCAAGACTTGATCACCTCAAATTTTCCAGCAGTAAAATAAAACTGCAATTATTTTCTCAGCATCCAACAACTAGTATCCCCAGGACCAAAACAAATAGGATGGAGCCCAACAATTCAGAGGGCAGTTGTCTATTCCAGTAAAAAAAGTTGCTTGATAACATTGCATGTTCTATGTATATAAATTATGTTTAGAGCAGAACTTAAAGCTCATAAACCATACATCAAACCTGGACCTTGATAAAAGAAAACAAAGATAGCTCACAGCTATAAATAAACTCATTGGATGTGAATATAATTGTTTTATGTGAGCAGCTTTGTATTTGCTTTTCATTCCATTCACATAGATGTGCAGAAACACAAATGACATGACATAACCCCCCTCATCCAATCCCCCTCTAATCCACCTCGCTCATTACTCTTGTAGCTTCACAAGTGCCCCAGGATTTTAACTTCATGATCATCCATACAAGCAGTGCCATCTAATAATGTAATACACATAATATACATCTTTGATGTGCATCATTTCCATCAGAAAATATCCTATAATGTTATGTGATGAACTAGCCCACGCTTCACACATGTTTGTGTTTCCTACCCCCTGTGGACAAGGAGAAAAACAAGGAAACAAAAAGAGAATACATTATCTGTCGTTTGAGACAACTTCCTACTGAGATTTTTTTTTACATTTTATTTGTCATGCTTGGTGCGGGAGCTTTGGAGATCCCTCCAGTCGATTCAAAGGAGGACATCCAGAGGAAAGTGTTTTACATGAATAAAACAGCATTACCAACAGAGAGAGAGTACTGAACATCAGGAAATTCATAGCATGAAATTTATGATGACAAATTCTCAAGGGAAATATTCATTGTCTCCATATTGACGCTCAGTTGTTTCAGTGCATGCTCTTATATACTGAATATACGTCACATTCATTCCTTTTGACAGCGGTAAATGGGCCGACATACTCTCGAGTCAGGTTTGGCTTCCTGAACAACTTGATGTGGTCAAGACAATATAACTTATGATCGAAATGATTAAAGGTCCAGGTCTGTGAAAGCTGTGTGTTCAGCTGCTGTCTATCGTTTTGCAAAATGTATGATCAAAACGCGCCATTGTTTCTCCAAAAGTTAACAGGCAACAAGACGGCATCTCCGTTATGTGACCTTGGTCTGTCAGAACAACCTTCTGCTGGCTACTCTGTCAAGGAAAGTTCAATCACCGCATCAAATGGGGTTCGGAGTGAAGCCAGGCATCCATGAAACTGTGCTTTTTAAGATCTCCATGCTGAAATGAGAAGGTTGTATTTTCTGTGGAGCTATTTCCTGACCAGAGGGTATCTTTGATTAAAATGGCTTTTTTTACCCCGGCAAAGCTATTTAGGTAATCCAAAAGAATCTCCTCGTGTCTTTGATACCTTTAGCGGAGCAGGTAGAGCACGGCTAGTTGCCCCCTCCTTGTCAATTACTGGACTAATTAGTATTTATGGCTTTTGTCAGCCAAGATGTTTAAAGTCAATTGCTTTGTCATTTTGCTCTTCATCTGTGTTAGCGTTTCCTTTTGAACATGAATCATGTTCCAGTGGCTTCAGTGCGCCTCCGCTGCTGCAATATTAGCCACATATGAAGAGGTCCTCGATAACCAATAGATCTAGGGAGGCTATTTTGCCTGATTATATTTATTTAGTTCCATTTGTGCCTTTTCTAACAAAAGCAATTTAGAGCCATATTGATCATAGGCTCTGTTTTATTAGTCAATGAAAGTCGTTTTTTATCAGCAACGGATTTATTCTGCTCAAGAGAGCCCCAGTGTTGACTGATCCTGACTTCTGTTTACTCAAATTATTGTTATCCAATTTTATTTCTTTTCTTTTCTTTTTGCATTACTCTACGTTGGAAGGCTTTATACCCCCTCCCCCCTCCTCCTTCTAAAATCCATCTCAGTAAGTAAATAAAACTGCTTCCCTTCAAAGCCTGTTGAGTGCTTCTCTTGACTCGCATTGACTGGGCATCGCCGTGGAGACTCAGCCCGCGCTCCACACCACAAGTGTTAACGCCAATTAAGCTCCTGGCACCACCCTGTCATTCTGCACATTCTGTGACATATGAGTGATAACACAGACCCCTAACCTTCAGCCCTCATCTGATGCACATTAAATGGCTGCTAGACCCTGGCGTTTCCTGACATTTTGCAGAAATCGATTGCGATTTAATCAGCGTGAGCATCCGTCACACGTGCGCCAGCTGTTTTTTGTGGGCTGAACACGCCATGCTGAAACAAATATGAAATTTCTCATTTAGCAAAGCTGCCCGAAGACAAGATCCTGCTCACAGCATCAAAGTGAATAATATTAATCACAGACTTGATGTTCCTGTGAAAATACTTTTGCATTCAAATTAGATTTATTGTCTATTTTGAACGCTTATTACTCCCTTTCTCCCTCCCTCCTTGTCTCTCGCTCTGTCTGTCTCAGTGTGAGTCTCACTTTCTCCCTTCTTTCCCTCTGTAAGTATGTGCAATAATTATCCCATTATTCTTTGAAGTCCTTGTGAAATCCAAGGCCCCAAAACAACCCCCAACATGCACATACTTTTAAGTATTTGAGGTCTTAGAGATAGCCCACAGCTGGAATATTCTCTCTTTGAAATTCCAACAGGTCAACTTAAACCCCAAAAGAGCATTATTTTAAGGAAGAAAAAGAGTGGAGTGCGCCGTGTCTGAGAGCTTAAACAAAACACAAGCCTTGTCTTTGAGCAAAGGTGGACCGAGGCCAACCTTCGACTTCCAACGATTATTTCTGAATTCCGAGCGATGTGTGCCTCCACTATTGCTTACTGAAGGAGGTTTGCATAAACACACACAGATGCCTCAAGGTAAGCATGAATAAAGTCTGTAAAGCTCAGTGCTGAGATGAACAGACTGAGCTTTCGAGAGACTACTGTTAGGTTGTAATAGTTTATTTTGATAACATGTGCAGAGGTCTTATGCTTTAAATTAATACATATAGAAAGATATTATAATAGGAAATATTACAGAGAATATTGATATTGTTATTAATGTATTATGAAGCATAGGGGTAATGTTTACTCTATGCAAATGTAAATGGCAAGAATTAATGTATGTTGCATGAGAGTGACTGTTAGTATTAAAGATTGACGAAGCCGGTTGAAATCCGTGAAGTGATTTACAATAATAGACGGGACTTTTATTGTGAAAATACTTGGCCGAAAGTGACGTTCAGTGACATTCGACCCCTCCATTGTTCTAGCGGGACTTTGAACCAATCACGAGGTGTTAAAGGCTGGACTCACCTTTGAGAGTGAGGATTGGCTGATTTTGAGTCTCAGACTTTGTGGATTAGAGATAGCGCTCTCTTCCACTGGGACCTCGAGGGCGGAGGAGCCAGGACCGATGAAGACCACGATCGTGAAGCCTTGAATGTTTGTTTTACACTTCCTGCCATGAAATGTTGATAACTTAATTCACGCGCGTCCGGAAGCCTGTTTTCCATCATTTGCGAAGTGCCCAGTTTCAGAATATCCTTATACTACTCAGTGACTTAATAGGGTGATAATGTGTTAAAATTAAAATGTATCTCTATTTCAGGAAAATCTTGAGATGTATTGGCGGCTGCAGATTATCACACATTCACACATGTGTAAGCATAGGCTACTCAAGTTATTATCCACTCATCCTTTGAATTTGCAGTATGCAGCACACTGCATCATCTCATACAGAGCATTCGGGCTAAATTAATATACTGGCGTAAGCTCCCATTTCTATGCGTAAACAGATGAAATATTGATTATGAATGACAGCAAGAAACCTGGGCTATTAGGTAGAATAACATTTCACAAACATGCACTCTCACCTAAATTGAGTAAAGACATTAATATGTCAGTGATGTACAACTATCTGAGTTCTGCCTGTCACTAGGTATTACTCTAGGTTACTGCCTAAGGCGATACAAATATGAGCCGAAAATGAAAGCAACTCCATAACTCTTTGGATGCTGGATGGTCTGACGAAACGTGATAGAAATATTCATGCTGTTTATGTCGTCTCAACCAGTGCTCTACGTTATAACTAAACCCACATGAGAGCAGGGAGAGAGGTGATGGTCATCGCTGGTGCAGAACAGGGACATAGCGCCAAGCAACGGCATACATTCATGCATCCACACAAAAACTCTTAAAACATACAGCGACACACTGTCAGAGAACATGACACAACATGCATGCAAATGTGCACGCTGTGAGCTAATTAGCATGTGCTAACAAGTTACTGACATAATGGGTTTCACATGATAAAATACAGACTCAATCCAGTAAAAAACATACACAACCCCATAACTGTGCAGTGGGAGTGGGATACTTCCATAGCTGCAAATGATCACCTGAAGGATATGAGCAGAGGCTGTCATTAAAGGCACAATGTGTGTTACCGTGGCAACATCAAAGAGGCCTCCATTTTTTTTGTTCATGCTGTGGTTGAGAACAATCAGCATTGCACCCAATCCCCCTGTGAATTAAGGGCGAATAGCTAAATAAAGCTCAAATACCCTGAAGCCACACTTCCTCAATCCCGTGTTTGTGTGATCTCTGTAGGGAAGTGTGTAACAACCTGTTTCATTGAGTAGCAACACTGGACCAAGCTCCGTGCTCACCGGAATTTAATTTTAAAACAATTAGTCCAAAGACAAAATGACAAAACTGTCACATTTTGAAAGTTACACATGTAGGTCACAATAATTGAATGTCAACACAGCCGTGTCTCTCGTGTCCTTTTCTGATTTAGAGAATCACACAGCTGACATCTTTTCTTTTTTTCATAGTGTGAACCTTTGCACAATTTTGCTATTTTTGTACAAAACTACCACTTCTAAAAAGCTCTTTATTTTTACTTGAGATGCATTGTTCATATTGTTTTAGTACTGTCCGTGTTATAATTGTAGTTATTCTACATTCATGCTTCTTTGTGCAGTAGTTTTTATTTAATTGTCTCTCATGTGTCAAGGCACAAAGAACAGAGCTTAGGAAAGCCAATTCCTAAGGCCGAATTCCAGGGGTGGAAGGAGGCAGCAACCAGTCCCCAGGGCCAGAGGCGAGGGGGAGCCGCAGCAGGCACAGGGAGGGCCGGAGGGGCAGAGGGGCGGAGGGGGCAGCGGGGGGGCGGCGGGGAGGCGGAGGGGGGAGAAAAGGAGGGGGGGGGGGGGGGGGGGGGCTGGGGGGGAGGGCGACCAGGGGGCGAGATCGGGGGAGGGGGACCTGCTGGACCCAGGGCCAGGCGACACCAGGGGGAGGGGGGGGGGGACCAGGGGCGACGATGGGGAACTAGGCGGGGGGTGGGGGAGGGACGGGAGGGGCGGGTGGGAAGGGAGGAGGAAGGGGGATAAGGGTGGGGAGAGGGGGGGGGCGGAACACCGCGACTGACTGGAACAGGAGGCGAACTGCGGCAGGGGCGGAACACGGGGACTGGAACGGAAAGGAACGGAACAGGAACAACGGGGAACCCTGAACATCGGAAACTGGGACGGTGAAAGGGACTGACTGGAACTGGAACGCCGGCCGGACTTTTGAGAAGGGACTGGAATGGAAACCGAGGGACTGGAACTGGAGACTGGAGGACTGACTGGAACTGGGACTGAGCCTGTGGCGGAACGAACTGGGGTCTGGAGCGGAAACACCGGGACTGACTGGACTGGGCAGGGACAGGGACTGGAACCGCACGGGGACTGGAGGGGGACGCGGGCAGCCGGGGAGGAACACCGCGGGAACACCGCTGCGGGGGGATCGAGACCCGGACGGAATGGACTGGGAAGGAGATGTCGGGGGCACCTCATGGAAGGCTGGCCAGACCAGAACAATGAGGCTGGGCGACCAGAACGGAACCGAACACGGGGACTGGTGCCTCGACGGAACCGTCAGGGGGCCGGGTGCACTCAGGACTCTCCAGAAAACTTAGTTGGAAGCACCTGAAACAGCAGAACTTGCAGCAGAAGGACTGGTCCGCTGCTGGGTGGTGGCTGGTTTCCACGGGTCCAGGTCGTAGTGGGTCAGGAGGGGAGAAGAGAGGACAACATTATATTGATAAAAATAAATCTTACTCCAAGAAACAGAAACCAGATGAACACGGAACAAACAAACACGGACCAAACAGTAGACACTGGGAATGGGAAGACAGGGTTTTACATACAGGTAGAGGAGAGAGGATTGAGGGAAGGAACCACACACAGACACACACAATGACAGCGGGGCCAGCACACACAGAAAGGAAACAATCAGGACCAGGGGCACAAATCACAGGGAGACAGACGACACAAGGAATCCAAAACGACACAAAACTAAACATAAACTACACACAAACTCCAGATCATGACATCATGTTTGTTTTACACAATACACTAAAGCAAAATTCATGCCAAAAACTCATCAATAAACCTAATTCTGATTCTTTATTTGATAGTCATTTAAGTCAGGGCCTTTGCTTGGTTAACTGTAACTAACTTCAACTCCCCACACAGTTACTCTTCCATTACATTCCACAATGACCTCTCTGACCAAGATAATTACGCCGGGTGGCTCTTTGGAGTCAGAGACAAAGCCCACAGAGATCTACATCAGATTAGCAGTGTGGTTCCTGCAATCCTCCGAGAGCTGCAGCCAAGTGGTTCATTCTAAACCTGCTTGGGGATCGTAGCTTTCTTGTTTATTCATTAATAGCATTTGATCTGGCAGCCATATAAAAGATGTCTTTAGTTTGCAGGAGAGTCGTGTCAGCAGAAAGAACTGAGATAAGGTGGATGTAGCTTTTAATTAGGAGGGGAGGAAGCCCCACTGGTATCTGTGTACAGACACCACGCAGCTATTGACCTTAGTGAACATGTCAAGACTTTCTCCAGCTCCCATCAGATCTAAGCAGGAACTCTGCAGATAGCTGGGCTCTCGGCCGGCTCTCTGGGTTCTACAACCAGTATAATTTGTATTTTCAAAGGGTGGTTTCTCGTGTTTTGGATATAATTTTTAACTCCAGGCAACAATATGTTATGTTTCCCATCGTAGGGTTTTGAAAATACTAATGAATCTGTGTTATGTGTTATACGGCACAACCAAATCCACTTAAATGTTTGGCTTAAATGAATGAATAAACGAAATGCACATAATGTATTATCAAATTAAGAGAGAATATTTATCCTGAGCTGTGCTGCTTGTGTATGGCAGAGTTAAGGGGAAAATGCACTCTAAAAAGAAAATACAATGTAGCTACAGTTGAACGATCAGGCCATTAACTTCCAACAAAAACTGCCGCCCTGCCCTGTAAATCAGAGCATCAACACGTGCACAAGGCCTTTAATCTGGTGAATCAGTTTAATGAGCTCCATCCTTGCTGAATTTGTGAATCTGTGAGTTTTTGTTTGAAATATACTAATCTAATTTTTTCTAATTAGTTTCTAATTCATTCCACCCCTGAATCATTAAGCCACATCCCATAGTGATAGCACAGAGTATACTGGAAGTGAACGAGACAAACGTCTTTCCTAAATCAGCAGTGACACCTTGAGGTTTAAGGTAGAATTACATATCATTGTCTCCATCGATTAATTTGGTTCAGGTTAAATTAAAGATAATTGCCCAATCATGTAATTATATTCTAAAAACAAGAATACGCGTGAGAGAAAGAAACTGTTCAAACAAATGAAAAATATGCAAAGAAACAAACACAGGTTTGAGAGGTTGTTTGTTAAAGTGCATGTGCTTAAATAAAATGTTCTGAGTCATGATGACTGGGTGAAACACTCGATACGTATCTTCATGTCAGACATCAAACTGAAGCAAATGGGAGAAACTGCAATCAATTTTACTATATTTACGTCTTACTGTAAACAGTCAAACTAAAGTATAATAGCTTTTTCATTTTCAAAATGACTGTTGGTAATAAATGTTTTCTGGTTCCTGTTGACCGCTACCCAACAGACAGCTCTCAGATTCTTTAACCCTCTGAAAACGAAGAACCCAACCTCAACTGTTCACAAGGTTAAAAGATATCCTTTTTTTTACAATTTCTAATCCTGTGGGTGCAATTTCATCCGACCTGTGATAAACATGTAACTTTCTTTCTCGTTATTCTCTTTCCAGCCAACAGTGTGCTGCTCATACATAAGGATACTTCAGAATTAAATGGTCTTTAACAAGCAGATACTCTCAGTTACAATCCTCACTTTGTCTCTTATAGCTCCCTTTTGAATGTTGTATTTCTTAAATTTGACCAACAGGTGGTGCCACAGCATTTAGCATAACAACAAAGACTCTGATTCTGTTTATTTTCCTGAGCAGTGGCGCACATGCGGGGGTTCATGGACCCAAGGATGTCCTTAACACATTTCCCAGAGGTCTTAGTCAACATATTGGAGAGCTACAGGTTATTAGTGCCACAGCTGTAGGGCAGTGTACTAATAAGCTGATAAATATGATATGTTATAACAAAATATGTGTGTATAGGCTATATAGAATAAAAATGTGTTATAACAATTATATAAATATAACAACATGATGATATAACATTAAAGGGAACAACACATGTAATCAAGTGAAGTTCATCTGCATCTACTTATATTCTGTCAATATCTCAATATCGCAACACTTTCTAAATAATTTCTGGAAGGACAAAGAAACACCCACACCAAACATTTGTGAAGAAATAATGAACCACAGGAGCACTAATTCAAAGAGAGATCATTCCCCACAGCTGAGGGTGCAAGAGCTGTAGATGGGCAACTTGCAATTACAAAAAGAACACTGGGGAGTCCTTGAAAAGGTCAAATCAAATAAGCCCAGGAGCTCAATGTACGCTCCTCACAAAGTGTGTAAAAAACAATAAGAGGGCACTAAAGTATGGGGGAAAGGGTTGATAGATAAAAGACTACATTCGATAAACACTATAAAATGAGTCGAATTTGAATGAAAATCTGCATTTGAATGAGAGCAAGGTGTCAAAATACTAAATGTTTGACCAGTATGATGAAAATATTAGAGAAAGCGCTTGTTTTTTATAGTCAGCTGAGAATAGTGGAGATTGCAGCAGAGATGACACACATGTTGTCATATGTCTTTATTTATGGAGCTGCCTGCCGGAGATGTAGCTGCACATGGGCACTTAAGGCTCCATGCGGGGGGTGAGAAATGTCATCCATGATGGCTGATAATGTGGCCATCATCTTTTTCTCCCCCCACCTCCTAACCAAAGATGTTTTTCATGCTCCTACAAAGTCGCTCACATTCTTCTATACTGCAGTCTGTCCTCAGTCTTCTTCCTGTAACACTTTCTGCCCTCCTCTGTCTTTATTTTCTGCTTCTTCTGTACTCACCTCTATTCTTCTTCGTCCCTGACATAAAAGATCTCTCTCTGTCATTCAGTAGGGGCTTTAGTTCAGGGGCGACTCAGAACTTGTTGGAAAAAAACGGCACCTCCCGATGGACAGGTTATTTTCAAAGATTACACATGATAGAGTGTGTCAGCCCGCCCTTCCAAGTTTCTTCCTTTGAAGCGGCCTCTCGGAGCCTCATCTGGCCATCTCCTCACTGTCTTCCTGGTCGGAAGTTGTTTCAGCACCAGGGACTTTAACCCAGGCCTATACAGTTTTAAATGCAAGTAAGTATTACAAACTTTTTTTTCAAATATTCATAGGCTGTCCACTGTGGAGACTAAAATATCTCTGTCAATAATACTATGACAATGCCAGGAAATAAAAGCCTTGCATAATGTATGACACAATACTGTGTGTTGTGTTGCAGTGTAACACGGCTTCAGATGCATCAAATGCTCGTGGGAGCTCTGAGGGTCATGTTGCTGACAGAAAAACCAGGAAAGTGCATTGGGACGCCATCGTGTACTTCTATACTCCAGCTGGACACAGACGACAAAGTGCGACGCGCCATCTGTAAGGAACATGCATCACAGGCACTAACCATCATCCTCTGTGGCACAGTTCCAACTCCATTTGTGTATTTCTGACCTTGCTGCACATCCTTGTTAGTCATCATCGTTTTCTTCCAGTCATTTGTGATGCTGATTCCTTGTTTACGTCTGTATGTGGGTAAATGTGTGTGTGTGTGTGTGTGTGTGTGTGTAAAGAGTCGCCGTCTTGGGCTCCCAGTTGATGAAGATTATGTTCAGTGTCGTGGAAGACTTGGAGAGATAAGGCTCGTCTCGTGCATCGCCTCATGTTCCCTCTGCACATTGTAACATGGACGAACAACGGGGATTATCAAACGGAGGAGATACAAAATGTGAACGTACACAAAATGCAAAAACACAAAAATCCACACGACCAAAATTGGAAGACTAGTTCACTGCACTATAAAAACAAATACATGATTTCTCACATTAAGATGTTTGTGATGACAGCTATTTTGTACGAGCTGCACAAATTGCTTTATTTTGCAACAAATGTAAATACAAATTCATGCAGAAATAGAGTGTAATGATGGAGTTTAATTAATGCTGAAGGTCTCGCCCAATATGCAGCGCGAACCTCTCAGGGCAAAGGAAAAAAAATGGCACAAATGAATTGCATGCAGGTTGAATACAGCCTTCATACTCTTTACTAGGAGCCACAGGCAGTGTCCCTGATGTGCCGGCTCTCCTCCCACGTGAGCATGAGCCAAGTGGGGAGGATGATGATGGTTATAGCTCCATGAGGATACAGCGATATGCAAAACTATACCAGACATGTTTCCACATGAGTGCTGACGCTGATCAGATCGAGAAGAGCAGGACAGGTCGCTTTCTTTACCATTTGCTCTCGAACCAAACAGACGTAAAAATTGCATATGCAACATGTGCCACCAGTTCAGATGCTGCTCCATCTGATAAATGATTATGAAATAATTACAGACTGTATACCGCTGCGAGGTGGCATGCCAGATGCCAGGTAATCAATACACATCCTCCCATGGCTAAGCCGGTGTGTGTGTGAGTGTGTGTGTGTGTGTGTGTATGCATTAGGCAGTGGATGACATGATTTTTAAGGCTGCTCTGCACAGACCACATCAGCACTTTAGTGCAGCTTTTCCAGAGCTGAAATGGGATCTGTGTGACAGCTCATTCGAGGGTTGGCAAGTACCTGGATACAAAAAAAAACATATTCTGACTGAACCATAAACCTTCAAAGCTCAGCAGCATCTGACTTCTGGGAGAAGTAATATGGGCACCTGCAGGGCACCTTGACTGGTGAGATTTCCAAAGAAAATAGCAGCTGGGATGAAAATAAACTGCTCTGATATGGGGGCCTAATCTATTCCAGTAAACACATGACTTTATTTGTTTTTCACCAACAAGCAAACTAAGATCACATAATTGGCATATTACGAACAACTGATTTGACAATCTGGTGACAGTTTGGTTTCCAGGATGAATAACAGACTGTTTGAACAGCCGAGACTTGGTGAGATATTGGTATTTCTTTTTGGGACATCTTTTCTGTAGGTAGGTCAACATCTTTTTGGCGGGATGTATCTCGATGGTCCAGTAAGCTGATTCTTTGTGCTCGAAATGATTTGACAGAGAGGGGGGGGAGAGAGAGAGAGAGAGAGAGAGAG
The DNA here is from genome assembly GCF_029220125.1 of Pseudoliparis swirei. Taxonomy (NCBI): domain Eukaryota; kingdom Metazoa; phylum Chordata; class Actinopteri; order Perciformes; family Liparidae; genus Pseudoliparis; species Pseudoliparis swirei. Next base: position 7,639,385 of record NC_079389.1, on the reverse strand, counting down.
AGAGAGAGAGAGAGAGAGAGAGAGAAAGCGAGAGAGAGAGAGAAAGAGAAAGCGAGAGAGAGAGGGGGCGAGTAAGCAACTTTGTTACCGGGCACAGCCGCGTCTCCTCCGGCGCCGCGTGCTATGAGAGAATCATTTGGCACTTATGGTTGATCAGCGTTTCTTTCATCCTCCTCGCTGCATGAGAGGCGACGAACACACTCAGCGATGAATAGACCACGTATCCTCTTTTTTTGCTTTCACGGATTAAAATTAAAAGATGTGCTGAAATAACAATCCTACATCTTCATCAACGCGCGTGAGGTATGTATTGCCACCAGGACTGAGGACATAAATGATGCTGTCTGTCTCGTGTCTGACGAGGCGTGCACTGCCATGCACAATCTCCGCCTAACCTTTTTATTTGCATATCTTTAAATACAAAAGCGTGCGTGCATGTCGATGTGTTAGTAACACAAATGCGATGCGGCGTCTTCCCCTCACAGCGGATTTAGACCATTGTTTTGCTTTGACCTTGCTTTTTTGTTATTTACATATAGCTCAAAAGAGTTGCTTTTCATCCTGCTTTGTTTGAGACATTTTAATATCAGCCGCCACATAGATATAAGTTACCCCTGAGCCTTTGACTCACGCAGGCTACAGCTGGTTGTGTGGAAGTTGCTTTCATTGCATTCTGCCTGTTTTTACATCTCCATTGTATGTCTTTTATTTCTAGATGACATTGAGGATACCTTAGCGGGACTGTGTGCTCGGCCAACCTTGTTCAGGAAAATGCATCTTTGGATTTCATATGTTTTGCTCAGTGCAATGTCAGTGAGAACTGTCGAGATGTTTGACAGTTATGGAGAAATATGTCAACGACTGTGTGCCTGTGAGGAGAGAGAGGGGATACTCACAGTGAGCTGTGAAAACAGAGGAGTTGTAAGTATCTCAGACATCAGCCCCGTGTACTTCTCCCAGTATCATCTGCTGCTGACAGGGAATCATTTAAAAACGCTATCTGCCGATGATTTTGTTGAGTACAAAGGACTTACAATATTACATCTGGGAAATAATTACATATCGGAGATTGAAGCAGGAGCTTTTAATGGACTTCGGGGATTAAAACGATTGCATCTCAACAATAACAAAATTGATGCCTTGAAGGAAGAGTTTTTCTTTGGCCTGGAAAGTCTGGAATATCTCCAAATTGATTCTAATTATATAACTCATGTGGCCCCGAAAACCTTGAGCAGACTTCGAAATCTGGAGGTCCTGATTCTCAATGATAACTTAATATCTCGTCTGCCGGTGAACATTTTCCAGTATGTCCCACTGACTCATTTGGATTTACGAGGGAATCAGCTCAAAGTGCTCCCCTACTCAGGTCTGCTGGAGCACATGAACAGTGTCGTGGAGTTACAGCTGGAGGAGAACCCGTGGAACTGTTCGTGTGAGCTGATTGCACTTAAGTCCTGGCTCGAGAGCATATCGTACACAGCTTTAGTCGGCGATGTTGTTTGTGAGTTCCCTTTCCGGCTTCATGGGAGAGACGTTGATGAGGTTTCAAAACAGGAGTTGTGCCCAAGGAGAGCCATCGCTGAATACGAGATGCCACCCCTGCCACGTGCGATTACCGACGCATACCACAGGACCGTACCGGCTCTGGTCACAGCCTCCTTCACCTCTTCTGGGATTGCTCGGTCCTCATCAAGACCCACGAAGGGACCTCGCCAGTCGGGCAAATTAAAATCAAAGCCCACTGCTCGCATCCCATCGAATAAACCACAACATTATGGACAAATTATTTCATATCAAACCAAGTCCCCCGTGCCTTTAGATTGCCCAACTGCCTGCACCTGCAATCTTCAAATTTCAGACCTCGGCCTGAATGTGAACTGCCAGGAGAGAAAGATTGAATTTATCTCTGACTTAAATCCCAAACCATACAATCCCAAAAAGATGTATTTTACAGGGAATTATATCCCAGTTGTGCGTCGATCTGATTTTATCGAGGCGACTGGGTTAGATCTGCTTCATCTCGGTAACAATCGAGTATCTCGCATACATGACCGAACTTTTGCCGATTTGACACATCTAAGAAGACTATACCTGAATGGTAATTTGATTGATCATCTATCAGCTGACATGTTTTATGGACTGGAGAATCTACAGTTCTTATATTTAGAATACAACGTCATTAAAAAGGTCAGTTCTGACACCTTTCAGCACGTACCCAAACTTCAGCTTCTTTTTCTGAACAATAACCTCTTGAAAACGTTACCCGTGGGAACACTTAATGGCCTGACATTAGCCAGGCTAAATCTTCGCAACAACCATTTGCGATATCTTCCCGTCAGCGGCGTGCTAGATCAACTTACAGCACTGGTGCAAGTCGATTTGTTCGAGAATCCCTGGGATTGCTCTTGTAGCATACTGGAGTTAAAGATGTGGCTGGAGCAGCTTAGCACAGGCACAGTTGTAAACAACGTCATCTGTGGTTCGCCCACCAGGCTAGCTGGGGAGGATATGAGATACATTAAGACAACAAATCTTTGCCCGAATAATTCTGATATACTTGCCTTCATGATCCCACCCTCTGAAGAATCTTTCCCTGGCAGCACTATCACCATAGAAACAACTTTGGACTCTGACACGCAATACAGCGCCATTCCTTTATCTGTGATGATTCTTGCCCTTCTCTTTATATTCATTGTGTCTGTTTTTGTGGCTGCAGGATTTTTCGTGGTCATGAAAAAGCGCCATCAAAAGAGTCAAAACGAGCATAATAACTCCATGAATGCTTGCATTAGCTCTCTCAACATGGAATATGGCCTTTACAAAAAGGGATCTATTCCCAAAGTCAGGACATCTGCTGGACATTTATACGAGTACGTCCCACCTCCCACAGAAACCACATGCAGAACAACTGACCAGACCCCAACGGACAGCAAATCAGTGGATGGATTTCAAGACTTTGATGAGTTGAGCGGCGTTTATCTGGCTCACTCGGATGAAGAGGCGACCAGTAATGTTATAAGCTCGGAATACAGCGTGACCGCTCCAGAGCCCCTTAATAAGCCCTCCAACCATCACCAAGAGGACCAGTGTTACTATAGAGATGTACTTGAGTCTGACAAGCACACATGCTACAGCAATTCGTTACCATGCAGGCATGCGGGACATTCGTCAAGTCAGTATGCCTCAGACTTTGATGCAAGGCATCGATACATGCATCCAGATAGAATACAACAGACACTATTCTATTGTGCATCACCAAGTACAGTGTATGTGGAGCCCAACAGGAGTGAGTACTGGGAACTAAAAGCAAAGCTTCATATTGATCCCGATTACCTGGAGGTTCTTGAAAAACGAACAACATTTACACAGTTTTAAGAGACTTAACCCCTGGACGGTCAGAGTGGATGCATTGATGCAATCTATTCATATTTTATCATTATGTTTAAAAAATCAGGCAGCACTATTTCAATACCTGTATTAGTACAATGGATTGTGAGCTACAGTATGCATTTCTGGGAGTCATGTTTGGCGAATAAAGGCGAGCGCCACTTGTTTTAAAGTAGCACTTACCCCTTTACCCCTGTGGTGTCATATAGATTGGTTTACCTTTGTTATTATGAACACACACAAAAAATATGGGGCTTCTATAAAATGCCTCCTGGAGCTGATTCATTGACACATATGTGAGACTGTGCTTTGCCTCTCTAATTAGCTGCATTTTCTGAGTGTTAATGGAGTGTGCAGATGATATTCTTCATCCCCAAATAAACCAGGTCTTTGTTTCAGTTTCATGCATAGCTCCCAGTTATGTCTATTGAAGATGAAACTCACACATGAGATTAAATCAAATTCATGTTGCAAATATATGCATGTGAAACCATGACTATAAGACATGTGTTAAGGTGTTGACAATAGTCACACGAGTTAGGAAATTGTGCTCCTGTGAAAAATGGGATTAGAAACATTAGGGGAGCAGTTTTTCCTCCACTATGCACAGCTCTGGGATGATAATATTAAATGCAAATTCCAATGTAATATCTATAATTACAGATTATGAGGTCAGTACATCTGTACTCTCTTGTTGTCAGATTTGGAAGGAGAATAACTAATGTATCCTAAAAATATACTGAACAGATCTAATCAGTGGTGTCCCCTTAAAGCCTTCCCAGCTCTTAACCAACTGCATTTGTTGATTATAGACACATGTTGCAATTGTATTGAGTTAAATATCAAAATATTGTAACTTGAAACATTGTATTCAAAAGATTATAATTACAGTGTTATTAATTGTAACTGAAAGAAAATGTGCTCAAAAGGTCACAAAGATGCATTTTCTGTCAAACACAGATTGTAAAAGCACTTGTTAAAGATCTATCAAGTGTCTGCATTTATTTGTACCAGATCCAAAGACCTTCACATAAAACTTGCTCATAATATATTCAAAGTTTCATACTCAAAGGAGTACATCAAAGCACATGCCTGTGTTTTATTGTTACAACCTTTTCTCTTGATTATGTTTGCATACACAAAAAATGTCTTCAAGTTGCAATGCATTTGAGTAGATTTGCAATTCCGTGAGAACCTAATATATTTCCATAAACTTCTGTTTCAGATTCAGATGAATTTCAGTCAAATCATTTTTTTTGAAATATTGCATATTATATAATAATAATAATATTTTTATACAAACAAATATTAAAATGTTCTTTTCTTAAAAATGCACTATTGACTTCTAGAGGTCTCCAATGATGTCACTTTCTGAAATGCACAATATGGTAACACGTGAAGTAGGATTTATAACTGTATACATAAAAGTACCACAATTAAACCAAATCTTGCACTATGCATGGATCTAGAGAATACTTCTTAGACTTTCTGTCTACAATGCCAACAGCTCATCCTCTCGGCCACCAACAATCATAAACATAAAAGTTATTAATATTATCACACCCCATAGATGTTTATTTAAAATGTAAAACTCATGAGATTTTAATACACACAGTAAATGCACATCATTTTCTACCTGTGAGGCGAGACTACTGACTACTTGGATCCTGCTAAGTATCTTCTTTAAACTAGTTTTATCTGCTAAAGTTACTGTTGTATTTGTTGATTAAAGCTGCTAGATTGTTAGTCTGTCCTGTTTTAAGGAGTTGTTTTGGTAGAGAGGTGTGTCCTGTGTTCCGACACCTGAATCTTCACTGATTGGACGAGCGATCGTCACCTGGTTTCTATTGAGTGTCATTTGAATACCAAAAGCCAAGGGGCGGTGTCAACGCGGCTGGAGGTAATTGGCACTAACTTGGGCTCATAACCGGGTGGGGTTTTAGTCAGCTGTAGCGTCAGTGTGACTCATCGGACGAAGACTCGGAGGACAAAGACATAGGAGTCTTCCGTTGGAGTCAAGACTCGGAGGACAAAGACATAGGAGTCTTCCGTTGGAGTCTTCGGGGGTGGCTGAGTATTTCCCCATTTTTTGAATATGTGTGTCTTTTCCATACCTGTGCGTATCTCTACTTGTAGTTACTATAGGACTCGCTCATTCATGTACCGGAACCCCTCCTCTGTTATCCTTCCTACCCGTTCTACTCACACCCAGCACCTGGTCACAGGAGGCCTCTGGAACTGTCAGTCAGCCAACCGCAAGGCCGACTTCATCTCTGGCTTTGCTGTGGAGCAGTCGCTGACTTCCTGGCTCTCACTGAGACCTGGATCACAGTAGACAACACGTCTACCCCGGCTGCTCTCTCCTCTGCCTTCTCCTTTAGCCACACACCCAGACCCTCTGGTCGGGTGGAGGTACAGGTTTACTCATCTCACCCACATGGTGTTTCTGTCCCTACCCGCTTCCACTCTTTATCCCACTGACTTTTGAGTTTCATGCGGTGACCGTTACTCATCCGGTCCAACTTCACATTGTTGTTCTCACCGTCCCCTGGTTCTTTGGGAGATTTCTTGACGAGCTAGACGTCCTCCTATCGAATCATGGAACACGGCCCCCGCTCATCCTTCTGGGTGACTTTAACATCCAGACAGAGAAGTCATGTGATCTCTTACTCTTATTGTCTTCCTTTAACCTCTCACTCAGTCCCTCCTCCTACTCACAAAGCCGGCAACCACCTTGACTACATTTTCACAAGAAACTGCTCTACCTCTAACCTCACTGTGACTCCTCTCCATGTCTCTGACCACTTCTTCATCTCTTACTCTCTCGCCTCTGGTACTGACAACCCACCCATATCTACAGACTCTGCACCTGTACCGCAACATTCGCACCCTCTGTCCCTCCTCTCTGCCTCCTCTGTCCTATCTGCTCTCCCTCAACTGACTGCTTCTCACTCATGCATCCTAACTCTGCCGCAGACACTCTCCTCTCTTCCCTGTCTTCATCTCTTGATTCTCTTTGTCCTTTTAAGACACGACGGTTCGGAAATCCTCTCCGGCTCCGTGGTTGTCGGACTCGAGAGAGCCACCCATGCTGCGGCGGAAAGAAAATGGCGAAATCGAATCAAGCGGAAGACTTGCTCTTCTATCAATCTCCTCTCCTCCTTCTCTTCCTCTATCTCTGCAGCCAAAAGCTCGTTCTACCTGACCAAAATTCAGTCTTCCTTCTCTAACCCCAAAAACTCTTCTCTATCTTTTCCAACCTCCTTGATCCCCTGTCCCCTCCTCCTTCCACCCTTTTGCCGAGCCACTTTGTCGACTACTTTACAAACAAGATAGACGACATACGCCCTCCTTTACAAATCCATCTTCTATCACCTCACCAACACTAACTTCTTCATCCCCTCTTTCCTCTTTCACCCCTTGTCTCCCAATCAAGTTCTTAGCTTGGTGACCTCCGCCCGACCGACCACCTGCGCCCTTGACCCCGTCCCCCATTCTCCAGGCTATTGCTCCTGACCTTCTGACCTTCCTCACCCATCTTATTAACAGCTCCCTCTCAACTGGCTGTTTCCCTCTGAAGGAGGCGAGAGTCAACCCTCTCCTGAAGAAACCCGTCTGAAGTCAGCAACTACAGACCGGTCTCTCTTCTTCCTTTTCTCTCCAAAACTCTGGAGCGAGCTATCTTGAGCCAAGTGTCCTCCTATCTCCACAGTAACAACCTTCTTGACCTCACCAGTCTGGATTCAAGGCCGGCCACTCGACAGAGACGGCCCTCCTTGCTGTCTCTGAGCAGCTTCACACTGCTAGAGCAGCCTCTCTCCTCTGTCCTTATCCTTCTCGACCTTTCTGCAGCATTTGACACCGTGAACCACCAGATCCTGATCTCTTCTCTTCAGGACCTGGGATCTCAGGCACTGCACTCGCTCTTTCTCTTCCTACCTTAAAGACCGCACCTACCGGTAACTTGGAGAGGATCTGTGTCTGATCCTTGTCCACTCACTACTGGGGTTCCTCAAGGCACCGTCCTGGATCCGCTCCTCTTCTCTCTGTACACAAATTCTCTCGGCGCTGTCATTCGCTCGCATGGCTTCTCCTACCATAGCTATGCTGATGACACCCAACTGATCTTCTCGTTTCCACCGTCCGAAACACGGGTGGCGGCACGAATCTCTGCCTGTCTGACTGACATCTCTCAGTGGATGTCTGCTCACCACCTGAAGATCAACCCTGACAAGACTGAGCTACTATTCCTTCCAGGAAAGGCTCCCCACCCACGACCTGACTATCACCTTCAACAGGTCTGTGTTGGCCCCTACCCGGACTGCCAGGAACCTCGGGTGACACTCGACAGTCAACTCTCCTGACGGCCAACATCGCTGCGGACGACGTTCCTGTAGGTACATGCTGCACAACATCAGGAGAATACGTCCTCTTCTTACTCAGAAGGCGGCGCAGGTTCTGATCCAGGCTCTGGTCATTTCACGCCCGACTACTGCAACTCCTCCTGGCTGGTCTACCTGCTAAGGCCATCCGACCCCTGCAGCTCATCCAGAATGCAGCAGCTCGACTGGTCTTCAGCCTCCCGAAATTCACCCACACCACTCCGCTCCTCCGCCTCTCCACTGGTTACCGGTGGCTGCTCGCATCCGCTTCAAAACACTGGTCCTGGCGTATCGTGCTCTAGACGGATCGGGCCCCGTCTACATCCGGGATATGGTCACACCGCACCCCGGCCGCGTTCGCTCCGCTCGGCAACAGCCAATCGACTTGTGCCTCCTGCACCTCGAGCTAATCACTCGAAATCCAGACTGTTTGCTGTCCTGGCTCCTCAGTGGTGGAACGAGCTCCCCACTGACATCAGGACAGCAGAAAGTCTCTACATCTTCCGTCGGAGACTGAAAACACACCTTTTCCGACTATATCTGGATTAAAACACAGATTAGCACTTCAGTGGCACTTAGATAGCACTTACTTATGGTACTTTTGTAGTTCGACTATGTTGAGGAAATGTTACTTCCTGTATTCTTGTTGTTCTTAGTTTGTACTCTAGGTTGAAATGCACTTATTGTAAGTCGCTTTGGATAAAAGCGTCTGCTAAATGACATGTAATGTAATGTAATATTATGCACTGGACCTGTCATCTTAACTCAGCTAATTAGAGGACATGGTGTATCTGGACCCTGTCTGCATGTCACCGTGCATTACACTGCAGCATTACTCATGCTGCTTATCAAGTATACAGTCTGGTTGGTTGCCTTTCACTTCTTAAGAGTCTTTTTGAGATTATTTAGTCACTTGACCTGTGTCCGCTCTTTGGAAATTCATCAGAACCGATGACATGAAATCGACACAGTGCTGCATGATGTAAACCTGCACAGGGTTCTACTTTGTTACGTGTAGGATTTGTTTTTCTGAATATATTGCTGTGAAGTTAGTGGTGAAAACACTGTAGACCTGCACAGACAGATTGACACGTGTTTTTATTGTGAGCGAGCAGTGGCCGCCATTTAGTTAATTTTTTCAGTTCTCAAAATAATAGTTATTTTTTAAATGTGTAGTAGATTATGTGCAACCAAACTAAAGCAACATTTATCCTTTCTTTGGGCAGTATATTTAGTGGGATATCCCCCCCAAAACATTTTTTATTTGTCATGATGTTTCTTTCAATTTGTGAGAATCTTGCACAAACAAATGTGTCATGAAACACAGTATTTACTGTATATAACAGACATTTGTAATATGCTTTGCTCTTTCTGCTTTTTGTAATCAACGACCAAATGTCGATATTTCTCACATCTACTCATAACCCAAAAATATGTTAACATGAAATATGGCTGTCCTCTGTATGTATGGAAATTTTATATTTGCAAAGAAGAAGAGATCCAGTTAGTGTCTGATTCTTATTCAGAAACTGTATGTTTTCTTCTCTTTGTTTTGTTTTGTTTTTGTATCAAATGATGGTTTTCTATGTCAACCTCGGATTTGTAAATAGAACACTTCATCAGCATTTCCATGCAAACTTGCATTGGCTCTGAAAAGCAAAAACCTGGTCTCTTATTACAGAAACACAGTACACCAAGGAATATGTTGGGTAAATATATCTACAATGTGCCGTGTCTTTAGTTGTTAGCTGATGAATAAAAGATATGCATTCATTTGGTATACCCTTGTTTATGTGTTCCCCATAACCTCTAAACCACAGTGTGTGAAGTAAATGTCATAGTGCACAGGGAGAACTGCTTTGAAAATGCTTCACAAAACCCCGTTGGCATTTTCTTAAAATCTTACTAAAATAACATTATCCAATTAAAATGTTCAGATCAAGCCATTGTCATAGTTTCAACTAGGCAAATGGGAAATAAAGAAAAGGGCTGTGATGAATAATCAACATTAAGATGGCACAGTTAGTACAGTGTGATGCCTCTGCAGTACCACACAAAAACATTTTGCTAGCACCTGAAATGATCAATTCTCTCATGTTTAAACAAAATGATCTTATGCCTAAAGTGTCACAACAGCTGCACAAATAGTAGCAAAAAAGGCCTTGGGCCATATTACAAAATGTACTAATGTAAAATGTTTGTTCTTGAGCAGCTCATGGCAACAGCGGGTGTAGTTGCTGTGTCAATTGTGATGTGTATGAAGCTGGAACGAGGTCAATAAGTGACCTTACTGTAATTGTGCATCATGAACACATCTGTATGAACATGCACGCAGGTACTTGCAGATAAACTATTCTTTGCCGACATAGCAGTATTCATGGAAAGATCAAATTACCTGACACGGAAAAACAACTTGATGTGCTACAACTGTGAAATCATTTATAACTCAGCCCTTATATTTATGCAATTACTCTTTGTTGCATGTCTTTGAATTGTACACACTGAACAGCTAAAGATGGCATTGACTACATTAGCCTGCATTGCACGTAGGTGTGACTGACAGGATCTCTGTCGGAAAAAATGTCCATATCAATAAGACTTCGGACTCAATGTGTGTCAGATGTATGGTGTTATGTTGCTGAACTGCTTGAAGACCCCAATTCAGCAACAGAGAGGGAAATTAGGGCAGATCTACGTTATGTAAGCTTGAAGAGATGTGTCAGGCAGAGTGAAGATGGCATATGACTGTAAGCATTCACCAAAGGAAAAACCTTTACTATAGCGAGCTAATATAGTAGAAACACCCCTGACTGACCTCCTTGCTATGTATCTATTTCTTCCATAGTTAATAGCGGAATCTCATATCTGGCAACATATGTCTGTCTTCTAGTTGTTCGTCTCAGACTGTGTTTCTGTCCCTGAAGCTTTTTCAGTCATCTATTTCCATGTGCAACGCTCTGTCTCTCACTTTGTATGTGTGTGTGTGTGTGTGCGTGTGTGTGTGTGTGTGTGTGTGTGTGCATACATTATTGACTCAGAGTGTATTCATGCTTGCCAACCAATGTGGCAATACCTTTCCTCTTTTGTTCATCTTTCAATGTTTTTGTTTCAAAATCCCACATACAACTCACCGGCCAAGTAAAGGGCTTCAGTAATAATTTATGAATTACGGTTTGAAGTTAAACTGACCTATGTGGTCTGACCAGTGTCCTTGTAAATACTGTATGTCAGGATGAGGTCCATCATGTTAGACTGATTTGAAGAGAAATGTCAAGCTGCTGGGGAAGAGCGGTATTTACAAAATCCCGGGAGGCGGTTTTAGATTTGGGATGTGCAAAACGTTACCAGTATATTTGCAACAACTGGAAACGGTATGTGTGAGACACATTCATATTTATGAGGGCTTATCCAGGCTTATGACTGCCAGCGTGAGAAAAGTGACAAAATCCCTCTTTATCCTCCCATTTATGGTACTGTGCACTGAACATGAGAATGATATTTCACACCAAGAGGAAAATAAAATCTTTTGCCCAATGTGAAATGAAATGTTTTGAATACAGTGAATTGATGTGTATAAGAGGCTTCCAAAGCTCTTCAGTGCTATGTCTTATAATGTCAGACTGTCGACTGTATGCGTGTTACCATTGTTGGAGATTTCTTGCCATGCAGTATTCAGACAACTTTTAATATCCCCTCTATTCAAAATGATCCACTCTGAATAAAATGTTGCCCCTCCTCTAGTTCCCAGCGCACTGCGCTGCTCCCTATGCCACCCTGCAGAGTCGCTCATCTTGCATTAACCTCAGTTCAAGCCTGATATTCACCTACTTTTTTTCATCAGCACATCAAGGGCATGTCCTTCTCTGTATCGTGGCCTGAAGTGTCAATATAAGTGCTATAACAAACTGTCACACCTGTAATTAGTAGTGCTAACAAACACGCCGCGTTGGATATGTGTGATTATGTGACTTTATATCGCAAAACACTAAATCTGTTCCTTGTCTCACGGCAAGTTTATTCATATATGCGGCAGACCACGGTGATCCACTAGCAGTGTCTCCTCCTGATTTGAAAAAGATGTGACCTGAAATGGCCATGTGTGTGTTTCACCCTTCAGTTGACAGAGGCAGAGACACACGTCTTACAATAACAGAAGAAGCTGAGCCAGAACAACAATTGTGGACTCAAGATCTGAGACAGTAAGAGGGGATTTCATCAGAAGCAATGGCAACTGACCATTTGAACAAAACTGTTGGGAAAGTTTGTTATTTTAAGTTTATAATGTAGTCTTGTTTTATTTATAGATTAACATTCATGTGACTGACGATTTTGAATCAAGTGCTATGACGTGTGAGTGGACTATTACAGGTTGCTCATATACTGTGACAGCCTGTATTTAAATGCAGCTATAACTGCACTGATGCATATTCCTTTCTTCTCAGCTGAAGCAAGCCAACTATCTGCTCATCTGCAAATGTTTCAATATTCACTTTGTTTTGACGAGTAGCATTTCATCTGATCAAACGTTGCTATGGTGTGTAAGACTTGTTATGGTGTGTATTGCAGTTGGGTATTTACTATTGAGTATGTGAAGGGCACGCTTGTAAAGAAAGACACATTGTACTAAATGGCCTCTATATGACTTCATGTCAATCAGTCCCACATTCTCTTTAATAGGTTGGTATTAAATCAGTTCATATCAGGTAAATGGTCAGTGGTAGTGATGCCAGCTAAGCAGAGCAAAGGGTGTCACGAAAAGGTGTTTTAACCCTTGTGTTGCCTTCGGGTCATTTTGACCCGATTCAATATTTAACCCTCCTGTCGCCTTCGGGTCAATTTGACCCGATTCAATGTTTAATGTCGGTGTTCTTTCGGGAGTCAACAAACAAACATAAAGTACCTCACACTTAAACTTGGAAAACAATATTAATTCTAATAATTTTCTGGAGATTTTAATAGCTGGGGTCATATTGACCTCAAGGGTAAAATATGTTAGTAAATATAAAGGTAACAGGAGGGTTAAACATTGAATCGGGTCATATTGACCCGAAGGCGACAGGAGGGTGAAACATTGAATCGGGTCAAATTGACCCGAAGGCAACACAAGGGTTAAGAAAATCTGAAGTTAAATTATTTCTAAACCATTTATTTTTACTTCATAATTGTCAAGATTATCATTGGATTTCAAAATATATGTTTCTTGTGTGTTGTATACAATGAAAAGACTCATTGCAGAGTTCATTGCAGCGAGTATACCACCCGTCCACCAAGCCTCTCTTCCCACTGCTATGCATGGAGCTGTCGATGGGTGTTAAAAGGTTACATGGGCTGTAGGTGTGGTGCACCTTTTCTGTACAAAACTGAATTTACATAGAGTTTTCATGTGTCAATCTCCTTTTTTTTATAACAATAAACCCATTTATTTTCTTTTAAAGTGTTGGAGAAAATGCATTTTTTTTTTTATAGTCTTTATACTGTAACCATACTGAACCAATATTAGTGAAAGCCATAGACGCATGGAAAATGTGTTTCCGTTTGTCAGATAAATGATGCAACACCTACTGAGCTGATACGGATTGGGTATCTTGCTCAAGGACTCTGCAGCAGAATAGACACTCAGGGTGACCGGGGAACCAACAGTGACCCTCATCACCACGCATGCGTTTGGCATCTTGTTCTGTAACTTAACCGCAAAGGACATGGCTCATAAAACTGCAACATTAACCCTGACATGTCAGACACAGGCTACTGTCCACTGAAATCATTGTTCAACTCATTCGTAGAAAGCGTGTAAATACTTTTGAGTTATTTTATTTTTTCTATTTTTCTTACTATAATGGTAGCACTGCAAATATAAGTGTGACTGCAGTTTCATTGATCATCCTATTTATGTATAACCACAAGGTTCAGTGTGTCTCAGATGCCCAGATATATATATATTAGGGCTGTGAAACGATTACAATTTTTAATCAGGTTAATCACAGGTTTCTGTGGATTAATCATGATTAATCACATATATACATTTACAGGGCTCTCAAGACAGGCAAGAGCTCCGAGAAGAGTTGTAAATATATATATATATATATATATATATATGTATATATATACATTCACACATACATATATATGCACACACATAAGTACATATATACATAAGTGGCACCCTTATTTCACCTCCTTATCCTGCTTTCACCTGAAGTGGCTGCAGGGCGATACTCGTGTTCGCCAGTAGGGGGCAGTAGCGGGTTTTGCCATGACTGGCGCCGTCATTCTTGTCTTAAACAAACAAGTTAGACCAGCATATCACAGTGACCAGCTATCAAGTCACTTCTTGTCAGTGCCTTCGATCTTCGCGACCTTGTCCGTCACCATGGAAACATTGTCACGTGACATCTAAGCGCTTTGGTGCTAGTGACGTCACGGAGCCCCGAACCAGAGTCTGTAAGTAGAAGTGATTTCCAGCAAAGCAGCAGGGATTTGTGAATCTCACAGGAGCGGTGGGCGATAGGCGGTTCAGAATCGCCTCCACGGGAGGAGCGATTCATAGGCGAGTATGATTATGAATCGCCTACCTCCCCAACGGGGTGGGACGGTTTGGCGAGAATCACCTCGTGTGATTACTCCTACACCCCATCCCGGGGTGGGTTTGGTTCTGTGGGATTCACAAATGGGGCCCTTATTTAACCCCTTAGTTTAGTTTAGTTTATTTTAGTTTAGTTTATTTTAGTTTAGTTTATTTCGATCAGCAAAATATACAACAATCAGAATTCAACAAAAGAAGAAAGTAGCTGACCGAAAGGGTCGAGGCTGAAGCTATCTAGCTTATAAGTGCCCTAACCTATGATTTCTCAAAAACTTATTTCAAAGAACCATATATATATATATATATATTAGGGCTGTGAAACGATTACAAATTTTAATCCGGTTAATCACAGGTTTCTGTGGATTAATCATGATTAATCACATATTACCGATATTCTCGGTATATTTTTGTGAGAACATGAAGATTTATGACAAAAGACGGATATAATTAGAATATTGTGATAAAGTTCTTTATTTTCTGTAATGCAATTAAAAAACAAAATGTCATGCATTCTGGATTCATTACAAATCAACTGAAATATTGCAAGCTTTTATTTTTAATATTGCTGATTATGGCTTGCAGCTTAAGAAAACTCTAAAATCCATCTCATAAAATTTTAATATTTCCTCAGACCAAGTAAAAAAAAGATTTATAACAGCTGAGTGTTTGTCAAGGCTCAGGAAACCCTTGCAGGTGTTTCGAGTTAATTAGACAATTCAAGTGATTTGTTTAATACCCTACTAGTATACTTTTTCATGATATTCTAATATTTAGAGATAGGATATTTGAGTTTTCTTAAGCTGTAACCATAATCAGCAATATTAAAAGAATAAAAGGCTTGCAATATTTCAGTTGATTTGTAATGAATCCAGAAATTACAGAAAATAAAGAACTTCATCACAATATTCTAATTTTCTGAGACAGTCCTGTACATTTATACACAGGGGTGCAGATAACTTGCTCACTGAGCTCTGCCGCGTGCGATGGCACCGACAACTCAATGGCAACTCACTGGCAACTCACTGGCACCTCAGTGGCAAGTCTGTGGCAAGTCTGTGGCAAGTGCCACAGACTTGCATAGATAATGTATTTTTAGACTTACTTACAATATATACGATGATATTGCTGTACAATACTGCTGTACTATATTGAATATTGTTTTGCTACTACTACGTAATATATAAATATAACACTTATATACCATGATATGTATAATGTACCGCCTTTCTTTAATAATAAAAATATATAATTAATTTTTTACCATGTCATACTGTTATACCTCCATGAAATTCTCCTTTGAGGAGATGCCACTGTTAGTCTAAAGCTTTCTTCTCAGCTGCCCTGGCCGCGCGCGCGCGCTTGCTTTTTTTAACTCTCTCACTACAGCGCACACCCCCCCCCCACAAAAAACATCTCATCAATATTCGCCGGCCTCACCCCCTGTGATTTTCTTATTTGGCCCACTTGGTACTGAAGTTGAATAGCCCTGGTCAAAGTTGCCAGCACTTGCCAGCAGTACCCAGCAGTTGCCAGCAGTTGCCAGCTGCCAGCAGTTGCCAGCAGATGCCACCACTAGTCAAAAGTGCCACTACTAGTTAAAAGTGCCACTACTAGTCAAAAGTGCCAGCAGACGGAGGGTCGGCCGCAGTGACGAGTCTGCGACGATTTAGTGACAAGCTTCACTGAAGTGCCCGGACAGCGGAAGAAATCACTTTCATGATCACAGAATGGAGGAGCTGCGGTTTAGCTAGATTGATAGATAGATAGATAGATAGCTAAAATAGCTAGATACACAGATGGATATATATATATATATAATTAGTGTCTTTTTGTAGACACTTACTTACAATATGCGATAGTGCTGTACATTACTGCTGTACTATATTTAATATTGTTTTGTTTCTACTACGTTTCACTTCGTAATATATTGTAGCGACCCTGTGAAGTGGCTGTCAATCACAGTGTGGCACCGTGCGTGCTGGTCGAGGGGGCGTGCCTGTGATTGGCGGAGTAGAGGGGAGGCGGGGTTAACCTGTCGGAAAACGGGAGTTAAGGGTGGTTGACGGGAACCGTTGTTGTTGACTTTCGACCTGCTAAACTGAGAGGAACACGCTGTCTGTGTTGGTGGATGCCCAATAAAGGGAGGATTAATAACGTCGTCCCGTCTCCGTGTCATCAGTGCCATAACGTCCGAGACGTTACAATATCATGGTATATAAGTGTAATAGGTTACGAAGTGAAACGTAGTAGTAGCAAAACAATATTAAATACAGTACAGCAGTAATGTACAGCACTATCTTATTGCATATTGTCAGTAAGTGTCTACAAAAAGACACTAATTAATATATATATATATTAATTAGTGTCTTTTTTATATATATATACACACACATCCATCTGTGTATCTAGCTATTTTAGCTATCAATCTAGCTAAACCGCAGCTCCTCCATTGTGTGATCATGAAAGTGATTTCTTCCGCTGTCCGGGCACTTCAGTGGAGCTTGTCACTGAGTCGTCGCAGACTCGTCACTGCGCAGACATGCCGCAGACGCGCCTGGCCGACCCTCCGTCTGCTGGCACTTTTTGACTAGCTGTGGCACTTTTTGACTAGTAGTGGCACTTTTTGACTAGTCGTGGCATCTGCTGGCATGTGCTGGCAAGTGCCACTGAGTAGCTGCGGCACCTGCTGGCAAGTGCTGGCAAGTGCCACTGAGTAGCTGTGGCAACTACTGGCAAGTGCCACTGAGTGCCAGCGTCGCTAGGGGGATCTCGCCCCTACTGCTTTTTTTTGTCCCGATGTGCGCGCACACGCCGGAGATCGGAGTCGTGTTAACGCGACACGTAGAGACAGAATGACATGCTGCTGGTTCGAGACCACCAACAACAGACGGATTGGAAGCTCATTCTGCGCATGCGTTAAATGCGTTAAAAAAAAAAAAACTAGTTAAACCTGTAATTTAATTAACTGAGTTAACGCGTTATTTTTCACAGCACTAATATATATATATATTGTATATACAGCATTGTCTACAAACAATACAGCATTGTCTACAAACACTAGGAGAAGAACTTCCCTATCTGCTTAGCTGGTGGCAACTCAGACACTATTATATGTAAACTTGAGGATAACTTTTTAAGCAGCATATAGTTTAAGGCATTGCGAGACTCTCATTGTATACGGCGCTCTTATGACAAGATGAGGGCGCACTGTGGTTCCTGAAAGCACTTTTCCGTGTTTCTGTCTCTTTGCAGTGAGTATCCTTGTGGGATTTACAACAAGCTACAATGGATCCAGACAGATGGCAAGGTGGGGGTGTTGAGTAACCATCGTCTGTACCCCAGGGAGCACTGCCATAAACAAGCTGTCAAACAAATGTCTTCACCCAGGCTTTTTTTGGTACTATAATATAATAAGATACTGAATTTAACTTTCATTTTCACAGTTGTTTAGATGTCCAAACGGACTCGGATGTCGTGGTAAAACCAAATTCTTGGTTCTCGCTACAAAGTGTATGCATACACTGACTCCCTTAATAGTTATATTATTGTTGTGCCAACAGCATCTTCATATTCTCTTTGAATGCATTAGGCCAACGAGGCCATCGTGAATTGACATAAAGTGAAGTAGCAAATAGGTCATGAATATCATTAACAAAGCAGCACTTCAAAGAGTGGTAACTCTGTGGCTCAGCGTTCGACCATCCATCTCTCTCCTCATTAACTACACGGGAAAGCATTATTTGCTCAGAGCTGGGCAACGCGGGGCTGGTGGTGCTTCAAAAGAGTTCTTTCAAGTTCTTCCTTGTGTTTAAACTATTGTGCAACTACACGATTCCTCACAAGCCAAAAGACTGAGAAGATCTGCTGACATGTGTCAGCTCTAAGAATACTGAGGAAGATCATTTCAATTCAAGGAAGACACTACTTCCGTTGTTTACTGTTGACTGGATAATTGACAGGCTATTGTTGGTTAACTGCCAAGATTTCCCAAAAGACATGTCAAACGTGTCCAGCCAACCACTGAAAGACTTCACCAGTTTTGACAGGGATTGTTTTTTTCCTTTTCTACAAACAAAAACATATCTCTTTAATTTTAAAGAAGTCATGTTCAAACGAATATATATATGTACGTATATCTATATATAAATATAACTATATTATTTTAAACTACATGCTCTTTCACAGTATATGCCTACGCTAAAGTTTATATTAGTAATCTGCCAACAGCCCTGTGATTGCTAAATATACAGGAGTACTTAAAAGTCAATGAACATACTAACATTAAGCAATCATTTGTTTGATCATAGTCAACTGGAAAAATCGAGCAGATAATCTTTTACAAAAATGTTAACAGGCAATACACTTGAATGTCTACAGGCACCCTTTAAATGTTTCACATTTGCTTCTCGCTCCTTTCCTGCTCCTGGAACTTAGTAAACGAGAATGTGACTGACTGTATGCATGTTGTTTCTTTGAGTAAAAATCTTTACATACATTAAGACCGATATTCAATTTAAGACTGTTAATACACCCCAATTGTCTGCTATATGTGGCGGAAATGTCTTTCTGAAGGTCGTTCGTTCTACAACTCATGTCCAGTAAAATATCTCATAAATTAGGCTACTGGATGTGTTGCACACACATTTTTACACAGACACATCTAGCTAGTGAGAGTGTGCTCACCTGTGTGCGTGCATCACGGCAGAGCGATGCGCGTGCCGGAGCTGTTTTGTGATATCCATGCCTAAAAGGTGCCTAATATTTCTAGACTGAAATAATATCGGCATTATAATTATTATAACTATGAGGATTTTTTTAGTTGCCTATTGTGTGGAGCCCCCTCAGGACTTGGTGCCCTACGCACAGCGCGTAGTGCGTGTTACGGGAGCGGCGGCGCTGCTCACACAGCTACAAGCATGACTTAGTCTTGTGCAGTCTTGTATTATTTAAACAATATGAATATTTCATTATATTTGTACCTGTGCTATAAAAAAAGAAAGGATTGTGTCATTGTCATGTTAAAGCTTTGCACCACTAATAATTTCCAACCAATATTTGAATTATATATCAAAAAGAAAAAGAAGGGATATGAAGTGCTGGCATAAATGTAAGTGCACTAACAAAACAGAAAAGTGCTGCGCTTGGACTGAGCACCAAACTAATGTCATATAGCTGAGGCTAGCACTAAAATGGTTCACAACACATCCAAAGAGAGTACTGACAATCCCCGGTGAATCTTGAGCACAGCTGTATCTGCTTCTGCAGCATCTGCTACAGGAAGTCAGCTGATGCTGGCCCGACTCTCTACAAAACATTAAGCCGTGGTGGCATCCAAGGTAACAGAAAATCACCTTTACGTGTAGGCCCGTTCAAAACATTGTGATGGCCTAGATTGTTAGTGTTCGCCCCCTCTGGAAAATATATTTGCATATATTTCGTAACACCACAGCCACCTGCTGCAGCTGAGCTCTGCAGTAGGAGAGGAACGTCCTCCGAGCTATTGTGGGTTGATACTAAATGTGACTCCTCTGCACAGCAATCTACAGGAAAGGTAAGAAATAAAGAGATACGCATTAAAAGTGATGTTGAAATCGATAAATCTTTAACAATGTGTGATACAAATCAATCTCCACACGGGTTTGCAATCCAAAACTCATGAGAAAAGTAAGTGAATGTAAAATGAATTATTCAAAGCCACTATTTTAGATTTCACAATGTCTCTTAATAATTCATCTCATACCCTGCATATTTAAATACACCTGAGTTTGTTTGGAGGTTTACATGCATATTTATAGTATTTTTTTATTAAAGAATTCTGAATATAAGCAATCCTTTAAAATAAAGAAAAACAAAACATGGAATAGACATGTCTTATACAGTATGTCTTGCAATGAAATAATCCATACTTTTCATGGACCGCAATGATCCCTAGAAGATGATAAACTCTTACAAATGGATTACGCCAGATTTCTTCCTCTTTAATCAAAGTGTTGATCTTGATGGGGTCTTTTAGCAACCGGAGGGTTCTTCCTTTGGTGATAACCCACTTAAACACCTCACCTCGCCCCTGGCTACCAGATCAAAGCAGCATCCACTCACACAGGAAAACAGTCAAGCAGGGAAAAGGTTGGTTGCTATGGCAACTCATACTTTCTTATACTTGTTTGTTCTCATACAATTGTATTATCAAGACAGAAGTGTATTACTTCATTAATTAACATAAGCCCTTGCCAGTACAGCAGCAACACCTGCTGAGAAGATTGCAGCTTTTGTGTATGGACTCCTGTCTATTGACGGATGTTACAGACACTGTAATAAAACATGATTGTACTGTGCATTAGATGTAAGATACATTGTATTTATATTATTAAACTATCCATACAGTATGATTCAGTTGAAATGATCAATGTTTGAACATGAGATATTATTATGCATGTATGTAGAAATCACATTTACACACATGTCCTTTTCTCCCTTGCAGAAGACTACATTCTATGGCACAGGAGGATGGCAGCATCAAATATTCACACTTGGATTTACCACACTCGAAATAAGAGCGTCCTTGAGAGTCTGACATCTCCTGTATAATTAAGTTGTCTGGATTAAAGCAGGAATGGAGTCTAATCATCAGCAGGATGCGTTGATAAGGAATAAGCCACGAAGACAGAAATTATTAAAAGCACTTTCTGATCAGAAAGTTCCATAATGCATCAATCCTCCGGAATGAGGTCAACCACGTTGGGGTACCGTACAGTCGAATCCATTAAATATGTGGTTTTGACAGCTGTGGAAACCTGTGCTGACTTAGAGCGGTGCATACGCAGTCCAGTAAGGGAGAAAGACAACGATAAATGTCCAGGCTGTGGACAGAATGTCATTGATTTTATTTTGCTATTCCTGGAAATGTAAAACAATATGTCTGTGTAATGTAAAACCACTTTGGAACTGCTGTTTATTTCCTGGAATTGGTCATTTAAAAAAGCTCCTATTTTTTCAATCTCTCTTTGTATGTAAAGCCTCCTTCCTATATTTTAGTTGTGTGCTCTGACATCTATCCTTTCCTTGTTATTTACTGTCGGCTTTGGCCTTTTGGTTGCTGAGCATCCTTTTCACATGTTCCTTTCAGTCCGATATAGCGGCGCTTTGGAATTGTAGCAAAGAAAAAAAATATATTCCTGCACACCACTTCTGTTAAAACAGCCATTATTCATTATTTAAATGCTGTTGATATCCCTCAAAAAGGAACTACTCCTATTTAATTTAACTACGTTTACCCTCTATATGACTACCATTATAATACACCATCACAATAACGAGCCCCCTCCCCACCAAGCCCCTATCGCACGGTCATGAAATGGAAATGTTGTACACTAATGTGCAGCAGAGCACAATGTTGATGCAATGTCAAGGCAATGTGAATCTTCTGTAAAATCCATCAATTATTCATAAATGGAAGTTGGAACATTGGAAATATTTTAAATTCCTCCAGCCCATTTATCAACCGTCTTCCTGAGAATGCCTCTGGATGTTATAATATGTAGGAATGTGTGTGTGTGTGCATGCGTGTGTGTATATGCGTGTGTGTGTCAGTGTGTCAGTGTGCTGCTTGTGCATCCATCTCTGTCGGTGTGTTTACCTTAACTCTGAGTGTTCGAGGAAATGTGATTAACCATCACGCAATAGTTCACCCATCAGTTTAAATGTGTCTGCCATGGGGATGGGGTCTGATTACAGACTCAAATATGTACTCCCATTAAGCAGAAGATGGTTTTCCGTGCGCATAAAAGCAAAGGATGTGGATACATTTATTCAGGCTCAGGGGTAGGCTGTGCATCACTGTGTGTATTAAAGGATAATGCACATCTTCATTTCATGAGACTCATTCTGATTGTGCTAATACAGTATTTTGAATTCTACCAGACAGCGAATACGACTTTGAGACCACCTGAAGATGATTACAGAGAAAAGAGAGGAAGCATGTAGGAGGCATGGAGGGTTTCATGGTTGGATGTTTGTTCCAGTTCCTGATGTTGCAATCCCTGCATCACCTCTTTGTGGCATTTCTGCTACTATTTATGATGGCACTGAAAATTACACTCAAACATTAATGCATTAGAATAACCTCATGCTGTGAAGTCTCAGTTCAACTGCCAACATCAAATATAGCGACATATTGATATTAACCAGGAAGCTAAATGTGTGTTCACTTGATGAGCTTCTTGTCAAAGGCGGGGGAAGGGAGGACAAACATGAGCATGATGAGAAGAGTCTTTCAGTCTTCCCTTTTCTGCTGTGTGCATCCTGTGCCTTCAGTATTTCAGCACAGGACATGGTCATCAATGGAGATGTATTGGGAATAAAGAAAGCAATGGACAGAGGGAGTCATTATGTTGCCCCGATTTTAAAGCCCCATGGGAAAATGTAATAATTTGAAGATTATTAAATAATCTGAACAATGTCATTAATATTGGAGGGCTGGCACAAGTCACATGTATACATATTTGACATGTCAAAATTGCATTAAACATTTTTGAAATAACAGATTAAATTAAATTAAATAAGAAAAAATATTTTGTAGTGCTATCTTTGGAATACATTAACATTCAATAATCAACGAATCTAAGGAGTTGAAGCATACTAAGTGCTTTTAAATGAAAGAGAATATGTGAACCCATGTAAAGAAAAAAATCCTCCATCTGAAGTTCTCGCGTGTTTATCCATTGGGAGTGCCTTTCGTTCTACAGGTACGTTTTTAAAGCCACACCTGAAAGTGCTCAACAGAGTGTTTTGCTTTTCGAGCTTTAACGCTTTAATTGAATATCAATGCTCACATCACGCATTCCTCTGGGCCACTAACCGCTTGAGTAATAGTGCATAACTTTGACTTTCTTTATTTTGTAAGTAGCCAAAAATACAACACTAATAATCAAAATCCAGCCAAATCCTTTGTGTTCTTAAGGTGAAAAGTTGTATCCCTTAATGAACAAAGAACCAGGCAGCACTTGAACTTAGTTGAGTTAATAAAGATCTGTCAATAGCAGCAAGAGACAAGAGCTGAATGCAAACACTCCCTAACAGATGCTGCAGCAGAGAGTGTGTGTGTGGAATCTTAAAGGCAGGGATCCAGACACATTATTGAATGCCACTGAAGGGGTCAGAAAGGAAGGTGATTCAGAGACATTCAGGGGTGGTTAGTGCCTCCATCGTGCAGAATTGTGATGTGGTTCATGTGTTGTCACTCTCCAGGGGAAATCATTTACTCTGGAACTCTTTTGAAGTGGAGTTTTTGTAGTGCGGGTGTTGCATAAGTGCTTAAAGAAGATGTGACATTAGGATTTGTCTGTCTCCTACAATAAGCTATACATTAAGGATTTATAGTAGACAGACGGTAGTATCTCAATGTTGAAATAACTTAAGAAATGTTGATGCAAATTCAAGTAACGTGCAGACTGTGCCGGATTAGTTTCCAGGCACAGAAGAATTGAAATGCAAATAAGACGGGGATTACTGAGAGAGCATTCACTCTACCAGCGCTTCTTCCATTAACAGGTGAAATACTAGTGGCTTGAAAATAGTGACAAAGCCCCAATAAATATTTGCTGGTTACTTTTTTTCATAGCACGTTATCACGTACTATATTGCGTTGAGCACCTTGCTTGGTAGATTCCTCAGAATACAATATGAAAAACGAATAATGATTCAATCTAAGCCGAATATTATTCCCATTACTGCACACACTGATACAACTGGTGCAGTCCCTATTCCCTAATCGTGTTTGCACTTGTTAGTGTCAACCTGAAAACACAACAGAGCTGACACAACACCGGGGAGAGAGACAACGTCTTCTCCATTAGATAAGGCATTGATGTGGCTACTCAATGAGTTGCATTTCAATACAAAGAGAATAGCGTTAAATGAGAAACTGAATCATCTCAACTTCAAAGCATCAGAAGTGTGAAATGTGTAGCTGCAGGGATGGCACTGACTTGAAAGGGCCCAAATGACAAATCTCTTTACCAGTTTTTCAGATCCACAGAGAATAGGAGAGGTATTTATTGATTTTTCTCTAACTTGTTAAAGTGTACTTACTGTACTTGAATGTGTTTCTGTCTCATTTGATGAGTCTGCAAAGTAATTGCATTGTTGAAAACCTTATTTCATTCTGTCAAAATGTAAATGTAATGCTTCTTTAATAGTTTGTTCTAAGACCGTTAAGACTTATCTGAACACAGTGATGCACATCTTGCATTTGTATTAATGTGAGTTGCATGGATTATATCTTTAAGTATAAAGGGGTCATGGGACTATTTCTTGTCAGTCAGCCATAATGTGCTGTTTCCTTAGTTGAGAGTGCCCTCTGCTGGAAAATGATATCATCTCTCTATCCATTCCTCCTTTCACTCATCTGGATCGGGGAGCGCCAGAGGAACCACAACGCCCCGTTACCCAGCAGCCTCCTCCAGCTCCTCCTGAGGAGCTCATCAAGCTCTCCCACGCATGGTGGCAGATGTAGTGCTGATTGAATTTGTCTTTCCCACTGCTCACTTCCTTTCCTCCCTTAATACCACTTGTCCCCCATCAGCAAGTAACTTCAAGTAAAGGAGTATTGAGACAGAGGAGAATTCAGATAAGCCAATGACATCAAAAGTTTGCTTCCATTACTGAAGTGATCCGAACTTAAATCTTTAGTCCAATTGCCTATTATTCATCAAAGTGTTTCAAATCCTGGGCTTCTACTTTCCACTGTGCTAGATCAACATGGATATATATATATAGTATATATGATATGGTGCTGCATATAGTTAATTATCTGAGAAAGACAATTCAGGTGATCAGTTTGGATATCCAGCTTTTAGGAATGCTAGTTATGTCTGGGCATTAGGCAGACAACAATCTCCCTACAGGATGTTCTTTGTCTTTGTCTTTCCTTCAGACAATGTGTCCTAGTCCGGGACCTTGAAGCTGTTTTTGTCTTCTACACAGCTGGCAAGATGGAAGCACTAACATCGGTTTCTAGGTCACAGAGGAAAAGGGGGGAGGGGATGGAAAGGAAACCATTATAAGGGGAACACAACACACCTGTAGTCTCTCCGGTGTATCCTCAGACCAAGGTCTCATCCCAACTTTTTCTTTAGGGAGTGACAACAAGGATATCCTGCTTAGAGAGGTTCCCGACTGGATATGACAGTCAGCGAGACATAAACAATGCTTTCTCATACCAAATCATACCAAATTGTGCTAACTGTTATACATTTGGAGTAAAACAATGTCCATTAACTACAAATATTTTTTAGCAAACATATTAACATTGCAGAGAAGTATGATTTTTAAACGGATGCTAAATGGACTTGTATACTCAATTGAACAGCTTCATGTCATTATTCACACATTCCTATTCATACGCTGATGACAGGGGCTACCATGCATGGTGCCACCTGCCCAACACATGCCTGCAAACTCATGAGGAGTGAAAAAGGTGACTGGGGGTAGTGTGCTGGTGACTTTTTTTTGTCGCCACACATTGTATGAACTACGGTCATTTGATTGTTCTGACCACAAATCTACAAAAAAATAAACATTTTAACCTTCTGACCCGATTCAATATTAACCCCCCTGTCCCCTTCGGGGTCAATTTGACGATTCAAATGTTAAATGTCGGTGTTCTCAGTCAACAAACAAACATAAAGTACCTCACACTTAAACTTGGAAAACAATATTAATTCTAATAATTTTCTGGAGATTTTAATAGCTGGGGTCATATTGACCTCAAGGGTAAAATATGTTAGTAAATATAAAGGTAACAGGGGGTTAATTGAATCGGGTCATATTGACCAAGGCGACAGGAGGTGAAACATTGAATCGGGTCAGTTAAGAGAACAATAGGTCCACCATTCTCACTAAGTCAGTGATCGGGCCCTATAATAATAGTAATACATATTATATATAATATGGTCATTCATGAACCAATTTTTTGGCCTGAACAAGTCTTCAAGTCTTGTGTGCTCTGCTAAGTCTTGAGTCTGTTTCTTGAGTCTGTTCTGCCTCTACCTGGTTGTCACGATCTTTAATACAATACCTGCCATAAATATCATGATACTACCACAATACCAGAATTCAATACAATACCATAAATACGTATAATACCATGAATACGATACTGGTATATTTATCTATAATAGTAATAAATAAAACTTCTATTTGGTTCCTTTTTTACAACACTTGATAGCCATGATAGCATTGATTATACACGGCTATGTGGCTTTTTCTCAGTATCTGACCAGATGATACAGAGTTCCTTCAGTGTGAGCAATTATAGAGTTACATAACTTTACAGATGTGTGTTTGAGGTGAAACCCCCTTGGCTTTGAAACACACACACATATATATGTACATATGTACATACAGTATATACTTATCCTCCTGAGACACAGCCCAATCATTTGTATATATATTTACATACATACATATACAGTACATATATACATACACTGTACAGTATTTAGAATGTACAGACGAGAATGCATAATAAACGCTGTTCGTCTACACTTTACAGGTCCAAGTGCTAGGGGTCGATTGCTTCTGTCTTGCTCCCCGACTTGACCAATCCTGTTTCACAATGAGGTTCGGACCGCCCCAGCTCATTTGAATATACGGACACATAAATGTCACATAAATAAATGAAGAAATACGTGTGGACACATAAATAGAGACATAAATAAATGAAGAAATACAGAAATGTAGAAATACATTTATTTAATGATGTCCTGTTGAGTTATAACTTGTATTTATTAATTTCTGTATTTATACATTTATTCTTGTATTTATTTATTAAAACATTTATTTAAGCATTTATTTATTTATTCCTATATTTATTCATGCATTTATTTATTTATACTTAAGTCATTTTAAGTCCTCCATACCCCCCTACCCCAAAACAAAAACTCTTCGGATCTACACGATTCACGTGGATGACCTATTTTGATTTCAAAACGTTGAATTTCACCGAATGGTGACACGTTTGCAGGCATGCCATCAAGACTCTAATGTGTTATTTATTTAGTGTTGAACATTGCATCCATAAGTTATGATAAAAAAGATAAACTATTAAATATTATGTCAATGTAAAAAGCTCTTAACGTTTACAAATTAATCTGTTTAGCAACCCTCTTTTGTTGTTCCAATACTTACAGCGCCTGATGTTTATACAAGTTAATATAACAACTTCCTCCTGTGTCAAAGACAATGGACATTTTCCTCTCCAGACACTTTGACAATGTTTTAATATATCTGGATTAAAACACAGATTAGCACTTCAGTGGCACTTAAATGGCTCTTATTATGGTACTTTTGTAGTTCGACTATGTTGAGGAAATGTTACTTTCTGTATTCTTGTTATTCTTAGTTTGTACTCTAGGTTGAATGCACTTATTGTAAGTCGCTTTGGATAAATGCATCTGCTAAATGACATGTAATGTAATATAACAAGAATAAATATTGTGCAATCTATCGTAATTTCAGGAGGATGCTGCCTTGATTGTCCATTGAGTGACAATATTCAGAAAACCAATCTCGACAATGTATTTTACAAGAACCCTCCTTTAAACACTGGAGTATTTCTTCCCATAAAAAAAAAGCTTGTATAAATACCGGCCAGAAGAAGTCATCAAATACTGCTCCCAAAAGGCCTCGAAACAGGCCATAAAAATAAAATAAACTAATATTGAAGTTATTGTCATATCAATCTTCAATAAAAAGCAAATCCAGTGGTGTAGGTGCCAATTCTACGCAACATGAAAACACCCCAGTAGCCTGTTTCAGAAACATTGTTAGGAGATAAAAAGTTAAACCCCAAAACTAATTTGTGGAACAAACCTTGGACTCCTGCTGGTTGGAGATGGAGCTACATTCCTACTCCAGGGGAAGGTCTGAGCTTTGTGATGAACAAGGCATTACAGACGCTTCACTGAACTTGTGATCATTCACTCTGCTGGGAATTAGTTTGACTCTCCTTCGGGATTCAATTTGCAAATAATTTTAATCTGGTCTTTATCAAATTGCATGGTTCATTAGCAAACACAATAAGTAAAAAAAACATTAAGTTCACATCAATTGAGAAGATCAAGCTGAATCTTTGGTCTGTAAAGAGGGCAACACTTTAAAAACACTTGAAACAGATGCCGTGACCTCTAAAACTACCATCATGAATGATGGTGAGTTTGATTATAAGTATGACGCAAAATAAAATAATTCTTCCACAGACCCTGGAGGGCATTAGCAAAAAAAGTTCAGGACCGTTAGAATTTTTATTCAGAAAAGGAAAAATACATAAATTGTAAAAAATGAAATGATTCCAACACCTTGCCTAAGACAGTGACAAATTCAATACGTTATACGTATTTGCATTATTTGGACCGAAATTCTAAAGAAATGTAACTTTAACTCAACGTATACAATGGAGGAGGGGGAGGGGGGGAATCATTACAGGCTGTTGTAGATTTTGCAGTGCAGATGTGCCAGCTTCTCAACCCTGCTTTTCCTCAGCATGGGGAACCACACCCGATGGCTAAGCTCTACAACCCTGTAGCCAGACAACTTCAGCTGTCTCCTCTTCATGGCATGGAGGCCCAACAACTGCTGTGAATGGTAGCAATAGTGGTTCCGGCCGGAAACTTGGATCGCGAGTTTGACTATGCCTTGGGAGTCCTGAGGGGCTGAGGCTTGGATACGCGATTTGCCAAGAGTTTCTATGATGTCACTGGTCAGGTCCAGCCCTGTGTCAAACAGTCTCCCACCTTCATCAGGCTCTACTCTGTGGAGAGATGTAGGCTTAACCGGAGCAGAAGGGGTTAACGGTTCCGTGGGCTTTATAATATTTGTTAGCTGTGATAAAAGTCCCTCAGTTATAGTTACCCCTACATCCTTACTTTCCCAACCCTGATGAGGAGTATATTTGGATGAACTGTTATCTTTAGATGGTGTGGCTGTGTGGGGTTCTGGGTTCACAGGCATTGGCTGTCCAGTGGAGTCAAGATGTACTTCCAGGTCGATGGAGCGAGTGTGAGGGAGAATCATTCTCTTCAATACAAACTGTTCTCCTCCAAGCAGATCCTGCAGAGCAGATTCTGCCTCCAGAACTTCTGGTTTCCGGCACACGTCCGACTGAGCAAACTTCCACAGCATTTCTACCACCTCCTCTCTCAGTTTACAGCTTAGCCGCGGGCCACTCCACTGAGGCAACTCCAGAGCCACGGTTTCATCCAAAGTGAAAAAGTCTTTTTTCAGCTCCAGCTGTGCGGATTTCAGTGCCGAGTTGACAAAAGCAGGACTCAAAGCTAATGCGATTAGGTCCTCTGGAAACTGAGAGACAAAGGACAGGCCTAGAAGACCAGTAAGCAGATGCTCTGGGTATCGTTGGAATTCAGCTTTCCTCCTTCTCAGGGCCTCCGTAAGGCTCGGATAGAAGCTGGGGCTCTGGGCTGGGAGGAACCCTAATGTGCCAAAGGCCCACAGCAGTTTACATGAGTCTTTGCTCCTGCAGTGCGGCACCAGCGAGGGAATTCTCTCCGCAATTGCCAATAGGATGTTATCATCGCGGTAATGGAGCGCCGAACAGGCCAGTGCCACATGCATTAGCCCCTGGACACCCATCCCATGGGCCCGTCGGGGAATTTCCCGTGACAGGGCCTGCAGCCACGCCCTGTGATACAGGTAGCTGAAACGCAATAATTTCAGCACATTCACAATGGCAAAATCACTCATCTCCTCCACAACAGAGTGCGCCTTATCAACAATACGGGTTACTGCTCCCTCAGATATGGAAGTCTGGGATTTAAATAGCCCCAAGCAAACAGCACCAACTTCCTCAGGATAAAGTTGCTGTAAGTGACGCATGAGAAGCTGCTCGACAGGATGGATCAAGTCCTTTGAGCACTGCCTACCCTCTCCCATTATATACATCAGTTGCACCAGCTCAGGGACCCCAATCTGTCCCAGATTCAGGCGGACGGAATCATAGAGGTGCTGTAAGAACTGCGGCACCCGGCGACCAATGCAACGCCACAAGTCAGCAGCTAACAGCAAATGGTGTAAAGTCATCTGGTTGGCCCGGCGGATTAGCTCAGCCTCATACAGCCCGAGTACAGTGTGTGCAGAGGGCATGTCCAGCCACACAAAGGACTGCAGCACCTCCAGCAGCTGATGTTGAGTGAAGAGGCGAAGGTTTTCCACAGAATATCGGAGGAGCATGATAAAGCGCTGGTCACTCCTCACTAATGTCATCTTGTCCGGGTGCAAGCGACTGAGCTCCACAAGAAACTGAGACACATCAGATGGTTTCATGCTGCCTTTTAAAACAGTCACTTTTTGGAGCAGCGGCACGGCCTCGTCCCATTCAATTGGATGAGGCCGCTGGGTGAGGTCAAGGGTCATGGAGGCATACCCTGGCCGACATTTGAGGAAGGCACGTGTATCTACTTTGACATCTGGCGGTGTGGGTTTTCTGTCGTATGGTGAAACAGATGACCTCTCAGGTTCAGGGCCTTTGTTGAATGCTAAATCAAGAAGTGTGTTCTGTGAGCTGGAGAGATGCCGTGAACAACTCACACTGTAGTGATTGCTCTGTTGCCAGAAGGAAGGTGCGAGAGTGGATAGACACTGTTCATCCTCATCATCATTATCGGTTTGGCTCTGGGAGGTTGCTGAGTTCCACACAGAGGCATGATAAGAGGAAGGGTTGTAATGCAACCTGTACCCCCCCTGGCGAAAGGCTTCCTGGTGTTGCAATATTTCTTTCTTCCCCTCAAGATCATCCATCTCATCCTCTTGTTTGACAGGCACATACTGAGCCTTGGTAAAGTCCTTTCTCAGGCCTGGGAAGTAGCGTAGCCTGGGCACCCGACGACACAGCACACAGGAAGCCATCAATCTGCCAGACAAAGACATGATTTCAAAAGAAAGCCAGCAAATGCCAACTTAACAAAAGATTCCAAGTCTGACAAACACTATATATTATTATTAGTTATATTATTGTAAAGGACAAGCAAATGGTGCTTGTACAAGAGGGTGAAATGGAGATGTGGAAAGAATACATTTTAAAGCAATGAACAAGAACACGGTTTAAGTCGATACACTTGTATTCTACATATATTGTACACTTGAAATGACAGAACATTAGGGTATGATATTTGAATAAACATGTAACATACATGATAACTGCAGAAATATATTGTTTCTAGAATTAGTCCAGCACACGTCAGTGAATACTTCCTCTTGATGGGAACCGTGATTAAAAGACGCTAATGCAACTATGCATGCGTCTGCACACCACTGCTTATGTGCATGAACAATTCAGTGGTGCGCTCTGACATGCATGGCACAGTCAAAGTAGAGCAGCTACATTGTAGAATGGATGTGGTGTCAGTCGGCGTTATATATTCTTAAAATGACATCCTAACATTATTTGGTATATCATCTAACACAACGTTAAACTCACCTTGAACTCCCCAGCATCAACAGGGAACTAATATTAAAAGGCTGAACGTGAAAAACATCATGAAGTTAACAGGAGAGGAACACAAATGTGCTACTTTCACGACCGGAAATCAAGTACTTCAACCTTCAAAACAAACAAAACCGACTCAATCGCCAGACGAAGTGCTAAAATTAGTGAAGATATTATACTGTGGTAAACATATTATAGTGTTGTATGGAAATATTCAGTGTCGCTGTTAGGTTCCACAATAAATGACCGGAAAGAATCGTGTCTGATGTGTGGGGTTACATTATTGTGGCAGGTTGATGTGGCTTCCGTGAAGAGCGGCCATGACAGAGCGGACTGAACAGAGCATGACCTACGGCAACCGGGTAGATTCAAACGTCTGTGCGACCAAACTCAAAGGCATTTATTTATTTTCCGTTAAAAATGTCAAAATGCTGCTGCAGATATGAGTTACACCAATACGTTTTAATAATTACAACAGACCTTTGATTTTATTTGAGTTTAATTTGGGTTCAACCAAAACTTTAAAAAAAGATCTGTAAGAATTTAAGCATAGAGCGTATTCACGTGACGTCAGCATCTCAATCGCGCCATCTTGGGGTCCACTTATTAAATGTCAGAAGAAGTTGACCTGGCTATCGTGTCCGCTGTTTGATTATGCGAGAGCCCAGCAACCTCATGTCCTTCTGCATTACCAAAGACAGATTTCAGCGGTTGGAATTGAATATTCGCAACGCTTTTTCACCTGATTTTACTCGCTCAACACGTTGTGGTTAATTCGCTAGTTACCCCTAGTTACCAGCACATAGCCCCCGGTGTGCGGTATTAACTGGTTTTTGAATTAACTGGTTTTGGTACGCGTGCATGAGGCAGATGTGCCGTAGGAGTGGGCCTCGAGTTGCCTCGCAGGACCCGTCTCGACTAACTAGGAAATGCACATTTCCATCGCTTAGCCTCTCTGTCACGTTCTTTTGATGTAACGCTAATGTTTGAAAGACTAAACACGGATGACTTTGCTGTAAAATGTGATACCTGTTCAGGAGGCTGTAGTTGAGACGCCGAGGACACGGAGCGAGGACAAAGTAGGTGACTCTGCTGATGCCTGTTCAATATACTACTAACTTCAATAAATACTTGACAAAATGCTCTTGTTGTCAGTCTGATATTTATGTTATACGTCGTTATCTGACGTCCAGTCGATGTGAGACCAGTTTACTCTTCATACAGTGTGTAATGAAGCATGTAGCCCGTTGTTTACACCCAGCTCGCCCACCGCTGTCAGCTGGGAAACTGTGATCGACTCAGATTAAATTGTGATACAACAACACTGAGTGCTGTCTCACATCTCTTATGTTTTATATTCGAGACTACGGATCCACATATATCCTCGTAACTATACTCTACCCTGTGCAGCACTCACTGGTCCAGATTAAACATGACTGTTACCTGTTGTTACGATAAGGACACACATTGAATAACTACACACAGGAGTGAGCGTGTCTTTAGACACATGACGGGGGAGCAGCTTGCTCCAGCCTTCATTTAGGATTTCGACGGCATTAACGAAACGTTTTCCACCTTCATGAC
Organism: Pseudoliparis swirei; assembly: GCF_029220125.1. NCBI lineage: Eukaryota > Metazoa > Chordata > Actinopteri > Perciformes > Liparidae > Pseudoliparis > Pseudoliparis swirei. Next base: position 7,605,949 of record NC_079389.1, on the reverse strand, counting down.
GATCATATCACTTGTTGACTGGCGATAACAATTTAATCTATGTTGATCTGTGGTGTGTGTGCACATGCATGTGTTGAAGGCCTCAGTGCGCTCCCTCTCTCCTCTCTGAAGCGTTTACTACCTGTCCAACAGGTTCATCTTTGCAGAATATGTGGGGATTGATATGAAAAAAGATCTTTGCTCTACAGTCATCAAGAAGACTCAGTGTACATGTTGGTGGAAGAGAGTTTATAGCAGCATTTTAGCAACTGTCTGCATTTTTTTACAGTTTTAAAACCCATTCACCACATTAACTCGACACCACTGAAGTTACAATAAATCTCACAATGCAAACCTGCCACTTTAGACACTTGCGTGTTTTATTTAATCTCTAACTGTTACAGTTTATTCCAAGTGATTGGATTTTGGTGTCATATTATTTAATTACCTTATTATTTAAATAAGCATAATTATGCTAAATGGACAAATTGAGGATACAATAACAGATATTTCCTACTTTGTCTTTACATTATAGATTATAGATTTAAGTCGCACTGTTTCCATGTCAGATCTTCTAATTTACCTTCTTCGTCCAGAGTGAACAGCTGCAGCTCATGTGGTGGATTACGATTAAAGTAAAGTATTATCATGGTTCGTAAAACAATGTTATAATTATTTGATAATTAAAAGACAGATTGCCTTCTAGGAAATATCCCGGTAAGTAAGTAAATTGAGACGCGTTCAATCACCTTGGTATTTACATTTAGGGAAAGACAGAAAACAACTAAAAGCCTTTTAGGCTTCTGACCTCACTTGCATTATTATTGATGTATTTTTGTTGAATGTTCATCTGTTTGTGAGACCATCTGATTTTGTTTTCAGCTCGCAAATATTTTGTCCTAAATTGAATTTTTTTCTCGATCAAATTATGTATTATGCTTTATTAAGGGACAGAATAGTTATGAATGCTTGATTTATTTAGTTATTTCTTATGTTTATTCTTCTAAGAATGTGTTTCCTCAAAATTACGCAGGAAAACATATAGCCCGAAATAAGTAGTCCCTTGTGCAAGTCTTATTTTAATGTCGCCTCAATGAACAGCCTTTGTGCTTCCTTGTTTTTTTCCTCACGAAAAAAGTTTGAGATTATCGACCGACCCTGCCGCATGTTTATCAACAGTGAAAATCCAGCGGGTAAATTTGGAGAGGAAGTAGTTGATTTATGCTAATGACGGAGTCGGGGTTTAGCGACGCTGGCTGGGAGCCGCCCTTCATTCACCACATGGTTAAACCGAGACTCTACTCGCGCCACTTTCGCAATCTTACTACGATTCACAAACTCCTTGCCAATCATAATAGTAGCACATGGTTGTGCTTTTTGGATTATTCGTCGTAGCCGCTACCTTTATTTGCGAAGTCTTTTTTTTCTTTTCTCAGTTTTGCAGATATCCCTGAAACAGTGAGTAAACGGTAAGTCGGTACAAGTGAGTGAAGATGGTGGATTTTTTTTTTAGAAGCTAACGTTAGTGGCTCACTACGCGCATGTTATTGGCAAGAAACCTGTTGTTGGCCTTTTCTGGAGACTACATGTTTGCAAGTGAACTGCTCGCCGCTGTGTGCGACGTCGCAGCCACACTTTCACATGCACAGGGGGGCAAAAACACGTTTTAATCTTCAATATCCGCGTTTGAAAACAATGCTGTACGGGGCGCATCGCATGGCAACGTCTCCTCCATAGCTGGAGAATGAGGGAGATTTGAAAAGCATGTGTTGCACCTCCTGAAGTATGTGCCACGGGCGAAGTGATACTCGTGAAAACGAGGCATTAGACACTTCGGTAGTAGCTGTGAGTTACGGACTCGCGTGCTCCGGTTGTCGACCGCATGTTGGCCGAATATTAAGTTCTCGGTCCATTTATGAGCCATGCTGCACACTTAAAAAGTGCCTCCAGAACAAAGCAGCAGCAGCACATGGGTTTGCAGGCCGCGCGCCTTTGCTATCCCGCTGTTAGCTAACCAGCTGCTAACGTTAACAACCCGACGGTATCGTGAAGTTGCATTATTGACACCGGCTTTATCTGTCACATTGCGCGTGTGCTTAAGTTGGGGCGCCGGTGTCCACGAGCACTCGGCATGCACTGACATTTAGTTTGTGTTAGCACGCATGTGTAAGCTATCCGAAGCAGCTAGATTGGCTAAGATAAGCGAGTGCTGGGAAGTGGATGGAGGATGTAAGCCAACCACAACCTGCTGGCGTGGTGCGTCTTTTAGGCTATTTGCCTATACGCTTAATATATATTTATATTACGGATCTGTGGCATTTAAAGTAATTATCGAATACTATTCTTCGTAAAACCTGGCCGTGTTAGCAGGTGTCACGCGCTAGCATGTTTGGCTAGCACATGCTCCCAGTGCACTGTTTTGATGGGAGCCTTCGGGTGCTACTAGCTTGTTGTGTGCTGCATTCTGGCGCAAGTTTGCAGAAGCACTGGTCACACGCGCCCGGTCGAAATGAGCGCAGGTGCACCTGATTTCAGTGTTGAGTACACGGCTGTAAAAACGTCATCAACATCACGTTGGTTCTACTTGTATCGCGCTATCCAGTCTGGTGGAAGTAGTTAACGAAATGCGGACTCGTGGGCGCCATGTTAGCGCGTGGGGGAGGGGTGCAGCAATGTGACGGAGCATAAGTGTCTCTATTTTCTTGGTTTACACTCCTGTTCCCTTTTGAAATATGTTATTGAAGCCGCGTTACACGTGGTGGCTTCGCGTTGGTGTCCACACCCCCTCAACACCTGCACAAACTCCGTTAAACGTCGCAAACTTTCCCAATTGTTTTCTGAACTCGTGCGCATCAAATTGCAGTGAGAGACAATTAGGAGGGTTGGAGGATACTTCCGTCCTTGTGATAGCAAGGCTTTGTACAATAATTCACATGCAAAATGAATCATTCATGACCAAAGGCACGAGCTGCACCAAAACGGATCTGTTTCCGTATTGTCTTAACTTCCTTTGTACTTGCATCAAATGTATGAGAGGCAAACCCGATTGTATACATAAGCCACTTTGTATATGTTACATAACAAGGCTGTGATACGTTACACAATGCCTTCATTGCGTAATTACTGGTTATTTAAACTAGTGCTAAAGTGGCTCGTACGTTTTCATAACATGTTCCACTCAAGAATATATTATCAAACCTTTAACCCCAAAATAATGACTGACATTCTCTGGTTGTAGCTGCAGGGATGCCTGTCCCGTGTTTTATTTTATTTAACATTGACTATCTGTGTGTTTGTAGTTATTTGCCAGATAACCATCACCTTGAAAACATCATTAACATTTGTTAACTCAGAGTTCATAACTTTTTGACATTTAGGAGACCACACCATAACTGATCACTCGCACCATGGATTTCAGCCTTTTTTTTGAAGTTACTAACATTTTCTTGATATTGTGTTTTATTTTTCGCAGACCCCTGTGCACATCTGTATCCTCTGGAAAGCCCCGCGTTGTGAATTGTAAGGCATCCGAATGCATCATGTCATTCAAAAGCTCCCTGTGAAAGTCATTGTAGTGTCAAAGTGCTTACAGTGCAGGTAGTTTTATATTATCTACTGCAGTGAAGGCACTTTCAGCACTATTTTGATATTGGCAACTAAACGAACAGGCCTATTCACAGACCTGACTCAATCCTGAATACACATCTGGCAAGACCACATCACTGTCCTGCTGTTATGTTCGGACCAGCTGTTCCTGAGTCAGGCAACTGTCTGGAAAGAGGCCGCTCTCATCAAACACGCTTCATATTTGTGAGGCATCTTGACACAGTTATGCATTCAGCAGTGCATGAAATCTGTTTAGCTACTAAGTGTTACTGACTTTCTTCAATTATTTATATTGAGTAAGAAATGACTGAGATACAGAATACATACTGTACAGTTTTTAAAAAACTTTGTTTAGGTAACTTTTACTCAAATGGACTGTTGTGGCAAATAGTTGTTAAATGGGTATTTGGCATAACGTAACTTGTACTTTCATGCCTTCCACTAGTGCTTATGCTAAGGTGCATCTAGTGCAGATAGTGAAGTAGACTAGCACCTACTGCCCTAAGTGCTCCTTCTGGCATAAGGAGCTGGGTCGCTCATCTCCCCTGTATCTATTTGTGGGTGTTTGTGTATGCAGTGGCTAAGTATCGCACGTTTAATCAAAGCAGTTCTCTGTTAGTTTTGCATCTTTGCGCTCCAAGAAGAAATAAGTTGTGCAAATCTATGCAAAACTAATGGTGGCCTGTGTTTCCATCTGAATCCTCCCGTTTGATTATTGTTTCCTCCATGGGGTCAACCAGGTTTGACTACAGCTCTGTTAAATACATGTTTCAGTAGTATTAAAGTGCTTATAGTGCAGGTAGTTTAATGAAATTCTACTGCAGTTTGAGCACTTAAAATACTTCTCGATGCGTGTTTCTTCTTGGGAAGACTGCAGCGGTAGCATATACACATGGGTCTCTGGTTAGTTTTGCTGGTTTGCTTTCAGCTTTTAACTGTAATGTTGTGCAAATCCATGCAAAACTGATCATAGAACTGAAATGAATCTATCAGAAGTCATCCCTTTCTGAGCAGGTTGGGAGAGGCAGCAATGCTCTGTACGTGTGCCGTATTGCACTTGTCCCGGCCTGTTGAGGACGGGAATTGTTCTGCATGAAGTTCTCCTGCATATGGCCTGCATGTATCGAGGATACATTTGAATATTGTATGTCACAATCTGCACCTTTTTCCCCCTGATTTTCTAACTGGTATAAGTTATCCCACTCTTTCCCAAATGTTGAATAATTAGGAATCTACAGAATGTGTTCTTCTTTCACTCAATGTTAAGAAAATTGTCGACAATGAAAATAATCATTAATTTAAAAGAAAATGTATTTATTTATTTATTTATTTCCTGGTTAAATGATTGAGGAGATGTAAAGATGTCTTTCCAGCAAACGATATACAAATAAACAAGTGTTACATAAACTGTGAATTTTGACTGTTAAATGCTATGATGATGCAATGCACACAGGGCAGACTTTGTTATTTCATCATGGCCTCTCCCTTGTCTGCACTGGCTGTCCATAGACACTATAGTAACTTATCCAATACGCATTGTAATTTACAATCTAGGAAGGTCTAATTCATTGTACTACATTTTCTAATAAAGTGTTTATTCAGTACCCTGTTCATATAGTGTATAGCCAAAATCCCCCTTTACAAAGGAGACAGTGTATATATTTTATGACAATTTGATCGCTTAGTAAGTTAATATTTAGCACCTGGACTGTTTCATGCCACCCAAGATGATTTGGGTTGAGATAAATACTTAAGGGCATTATTTGTCCTTCAACTGGAGGAATATTTTTACAAATACTTGACACGTTTTGTGTTTTCATTATATAAGCTCCATAACCTAACAATACATAGTTATGCTGCATTGGAACAGTTATATCTTTCTAGCTGGCTGAAATTATGGTATTAAGTTTGTAAATAACCCAGGACACATCCTTTTTTTCAAACACTTGTCACTGACATGATATATAAAACATTAATGCTGAACTTATATTACATTAAATCCACTGCTTATAATCTTTTTAAAACCTTGTATGTTAATGAATATATATATATGTTATGTGCATACATTTATTACGTTTTTAAAGCAGTATAAATACATTCTAATTATTAACAATGCATAAACATAAGCATTGTTATATAGTTAAAGAATATCTTCAAACCATATTGATTGAACACTTCCTGCCAATATCACAACATTTTGTTTACATCAACGAAATGTCTGCAAATTAAAATCCTATCATTGCTTTTATTTCAATAAACAGACAAGCAGAAGTTTTGAGTCTTGACTTTAAGTAACTTTGTTGGAGGTATTCTGGATATTTATTCCAGAAATCCAGTGCATACAAATATTTGAATACAGCATGGCTTTGGTGGCTGGGCATTATGGGGTTGTCTTTGTCGATATTTGAAGGTTTTACATGCACTACAGCAGGTATTTTACAAATTATGTATGAAAAGCACATATGCTGTAGCTGATGACAGGTTTTACTTGTTGAACTATTAACTCAGTCAAGCTTTAGTCCAGTTTTACATTTAGGTATGAGGGTGATGATTTGTTTTCCTCTCAATTGAATGTGCAGTTACTCCCTTCTCCAGCAGAGGGGGGTATCTGTATATGTAATAAAGAGCTTATAGCGGGTAAACTGCACATTTTCTGTATGAAACGAAGCTAGAAACTTATTAAAGCATAATGCAAATTTAATACAAACATTTCAACTTAAGTCCACTTTTTAAAGTATGTTAAAGATTTACTTTAGTTTATATAGCAGCTTGGGGTGATGGCACCTTGAGTTTTGTATTTGATGAGTCATAAATACTGCCAACAATTAATTGGAAGCATGTTCTTTATTGCTGTTTACCCTAAATTCCAGTGCCACATTTGCCTCAAGCAGGTATGTGGTATATATCGTAACAAGATGAATGCTCCACCTATCCTACACACACACACACACACTGAGCCGAGGTTTCAATAATTTTGCATTGCATGGCATAGAGCCAGTCACTGGAGTGTTCACTTTTCATTATCATGTCGTCTTTACTTGACAGTCGATATAAATGGGAATCCTCCAGAAAGGACACAAACTGAAAGTTTGCATTCCTGCTTGCCAGCCCATGCTGTTTTCTCTCGCAACCTCTAATTATTTAGTTGTCCAGAACATCTCATGCCTTTATTAGACACAGATTGCTGCTTGATTGCAGGTGTCAGGCAGCTGGCACCTGGTGTGTTCAAGTCTCAATGTGGCAGAGATCAACTAATATGACCTTCTGTCTTTCAAATCAAGAATATTGAGAGGTTCTTTATACAACATTCAGAGCAGCAAACACACATTTGCTATGTAAAGACAGAGTGGAGTGACACCTCCTCTGTGTGTGTTATAATCTGAGCTTCTCTGTGCTTTATGTACACAGCTTGCGTGCCTTTTGGTAGTGCAGGTTATTGCATGAGAGTGTGCTCCACTTGCCATGACGTGTCATCAATCGTGCGCAGGTGATGAATCTTCATGACCATGTTGCTCTTCTGAAGACACAAAGTGGATATGTGTGGTTTGAGAGGAATTTCAGAAACACTTTCATAGCATGTTAGCATCATTTCAAGGAAACTTTAAAAACAGTTGCCATTATTTCCCGATAAAATATGTGAATTAAATTATTTACACGCAACCTAAGTATTACAACACATGTTGTGCTACATGAGACCAATTTCATATATGTTTTATGGTTTTCACCAATGATGGCAAGTCGGCATTCAGGTCTCTTAAAAACATTGGTTTTGTGTTATTGAAGACACTGATGGTAGGTGAGCTAACTGCCCTTCTACTACTCCAAATGTTTAAGCGTCTTTGTGTATTTAGAAAAGCGCTATAAAAGTCTGAATTTTTATTATTATTATTAAATTGAATGTCAGTCAAATATCCGATTCAAAACTAACTTTACCGCGGTATATTAATATGTTTTTCTTTCACCGAAAGGCCGAGAAAACAAAGTCACGTCATTATTTTAAATACATAATCAGTAAATGGTGATATTGTCTCTTTTCATTTTCGATTTATCAAACAACATCATAGGCCTACTAATAATATATGATGGCACTCTCAGGTTATTAAATAATTTACAAGGCTATTTTGCTTGGGATATGTATTATATTTGCGAGGAGATGAACATCTGTCTCTTTGCAGATGCCGGTTGTCTCAAGTCATTCAAAGACAGACTAATTAAAACGCAGTAAAATTGTCCTTATACTTCAAGTGTTTTGCTTTCTGCCTTCCAGCTTGATTGTGTCGTTCACATCTCGTGGACCCCTTCCTCCCCAAACTGTATTCAGAGTTTGGCCTTGCTTTTTCTCTCACTCTCTCTCTCTCTTCATCCATGGCTAGAAATGATTCATTTTACTAGCCCCTTAACTCATGACTGGTATTTTTCAGCTTATGCAAAACTGACCTTTTATTGTGAACAGTTATTGCTCCCGCTGTCCCTTGATTGGAGGAGGTGATTTAGGACACAACAGCCAAATTAACAAGACTGTTTATTCATTACCCGGATGCCATGTGCTCTTTCTTTCCTCTGAATAACAACCGGAATCCTCCACAATAATCTATATGCGGTGATTCCATGTGGATCAGAGTGATGGGAAACTGTTTGTGTGCACTAAAATGTGTTGTGTTCCCGGGTGCAATTATTGTTGAGACCCTGTCAAGGATTTTCCAGAAAAAGAAGATCAGAATCAGAAACAGTTTTATTGCCAGGAATGTTTTCACAAACAAACGAGGAATTTTTTTTGGTGGAAGGTGCAACATTTGGACATGACAAAACAAACAACAATCAACACGACAGAAAGACAACAAATAATGTGAAGTGTTTGGGTGTGTGCTTCAAGTGGTGTGTTTTAGTTAAAGTGCATGTTAAAGTGACGTGTGTGGAGGAGGGAAGAAGAAGGAGGAGGGAGGAGGAGTGAGGAGGAGGAAGAGGAAGGAGCGGGAAGAAGGAGGAAGAAGAGGTGGTAGTCCTGGGGGTGACAGTCAGTCAGTCCGGGTTCCATTGATGAGCCCGACTGCCGACGGGAAAAAACTTTTGGTGTGGCGGGTGGTCTTTGTCCTGATGGACCGCAGCCTCCTCCCCGAGGGGAGGGACTCGAACAGGGAGTGTCCAGGGTGGGAGGGTCAGCGACAATCTTTTTGGCCCGCTTCAGTGACCTGGAAGTGAACAGGACCTGGAGGAAGGCAGATTGCAACCGATAACCCTCTCGGCCGGCGGATGATGCTCTGCAGCCTGCGCTTGTCTTTGGCTGTGGCTGCAGGGTGCCAGACGGTGATGGAGGAGCAGATGATGGACTCAACGATGGCCGTGTAGAATTGTACCATCATTCTCCCTGGCAGGTTGAATTTCCTCAGCTGCCTCAGGAAGAACATCCTCTGCTGGGCCTTCTTGGAGATGGAGCCGATGTTCAGCTCCCACTTGAGGTCCTGGGTGATGATGGAGCCCAGGAAGCGGTAGGACTCCACAGCGTCAACGGGGGAGTCACACAGGATGAGAGGGGCGGGTGGGGCTGCATTCCTCCTGAAATCCACAACCATCTCCACTGTCTTTAGGCGTTGAGCTCCAGGTTGTTCTGGCTGCACCAGGTCACCAGGTGGTCAGTCTCCCACCTGTAGGCGGTCTCGTCCCCACCAGAGATGAGTCCAATGAGGGTGGTGTCATCCGCGAACTTTAGGAGCTTGACGGACTGGTGACTGGAGGTGCAGCTGTTGGTGTACAGGGAGAACAGCAGAGGGGAGAGAACACAGCCTTGGGGGAAACCCGTGCTGGTGGTCCGGGAGCCTGAGACGTGTTTCCCCAGCCTCACGTGCTGCTTCCTGTCGGTCAGGAAGTCTGTGATCCACCTGCAGGTGGAGTCGGGCGCGTGCAGCTGGGAGAGCTTGTCCTGCAGCAGGGACGGGATGATTGTATTGAAGGCAGAGCTGAAGTCCACAAACAGGATCCTGGCGTAGGTTCCTGGTTAGTCCAGATGCTTGAGTATGTAGTGAAGGGTCATGTTGACTGCATCGTCTACAAGCCTGTTGGCTATGTAGGCGAGCTGCAGGGTCCAGGAGTGGGTCGGTGATGGTCTTGAGGTGTGACAGGACCAAGCGTTCAAAGGACTTCATGACCACAGAGGTCAGGCGATGGGCCTGTAGTCATTGAGTCATGTGATCTTGGGTTTTTGGGGACGGGGATGATGGTGGAGGCCTTGAAGCAGGCTGGAACGTGGCATGTCTCCAGGAGGTGTTGAAGATGTCGGTGAACACCGGAGACAGCTGGTCAGCACAGTGCTTCAGGGTGGAGGGGGAGTCCGGGCCCGCTGCTTCTTGGGGTTCTGCTTTTGAACAGCCTATTGACGTCTCTCTCCAGGATGACGAGGTCGTCGCTGAGTTGATGGAGGGTGCTCCAGAGGTGTGAGCCCCTGATGGGCTGGGGAGGGTGGGCTGATGGTCTGTGGCTTGTTGATGGGGCTGTGGGGATGGTCTCAGGACTGCTCCATTGTCTTTCAAAGCGGCAGTAGAACTCATTTAGCTCGTCTGCCAGAAGCACATTGTTCATGGAGTGGGGTGATTTGGGCTTGTAGTTGGTGATCTGCCTGAGCCCTCTCCAGACAGAAGCAGAGTCGTTTGCTGAGAGCTGCTGTTGCAGTTTCTCAGAGTACAGACGTTTAGCATCTCTCACCGCCTTGCTAAACCTGTATTTGGACTCTGTGTACAGGTCCTTGTCCCCACTCCTGAATGCCTGGTCCTTCTGCAGTCTTAGCTTCCTGAGCTCCGCTGTGAACCAGGGTTTGTCGTTGTTATAACTCACCCTGGAGCTGGATGGAATACAGCTGTCCTCACAGAAGCTGATGTAGGAAGTTACAGCCTCTGTGTACTCATCCAGGCTGTTGGTAGCAGTCCTGAAGACATCCCAGTCAGTACAGTCCAAGCACGCCCGTAGATCCTCCAGAGCCTCACTGGTCCACTTCTTGAACTTCCTCACCACAGGTTTGCAGAGCTTTAGTCTCTGCCTGTATGAGGGAATCAGATGAACCATGACGTGGTCAGAGTTTCCCAGTGCAGCTCGAGGGACGGCGTGATAGGCCCTGCTGATTGTTGATGACCTCAAACGCTTAATCAACGTAAGTCCTGAAACCCAGACTCCTGTCCTGGTCGTAATTACCCAGCCCCAACTGTGTCCGCTTCTAGCTACTGCGTAACAAGTGGCACTCGTGATTGCCACATTGCCGTTGTAGTTAAAGAGTGTTTAACTGAGAGAGAGAGCTCAATACAGGTTATTTCATGGTTAACAGGGTGTGACTGGATTTACAGAGAGCTGGTTAGCTCCTCTTAGTACTTGTAGGGCTAATTGAATATTCAGAAGAGACCTTGTGTGTGTGTGTGTGTGTGTGTTGTGTTGTCTCTGGGGATTGTTTAATTCTGCTAATAGACACAAACAAAACCTGTGTCAGCCATGCTGCTGAGGCTGCAATCCACTGCTGGCATTCACTCTAAAGGGGTCTGTTCCTTCATTTGACCTCTGTGAGTTAACCGTGACTAGAACCCCATGACCGTGCCATGACCGCAGAATGAACTCTAATTTTACATATGCATATGGCACAGCGCAGCTGTCAATTTATGCTAATATGCTTTTGAATTAGCCATGAAAAACAATTAATTTTCTGAGCAGGTTGACGAGGAGTTTTCACAAGGAGCTTAATCACACTCCTTTGTGCCAGAACACTTGCTGACAGTGTGGCTGGTGAAGGGAGACACGGACAGAATTCAAAATAATCGAGACCAGGAAACCTGATTAATATACGGTACGCACACCTGATCTGTTGCGATGTAAAGATGGACCCTTGTGATGTATTGGAGTTAGTAACCTAATAATTAAACCAGTAAACCAGTAATTCAAAGTAGACAATTCTTGTAAGTAACATAAACTGACAATTTTTTTCGACAAGTTAAAATACACAAGATTGGGAACAATTGATATATGGCCTTCAATGAGCATGTCTATTATTTATGGCCTAATACTTCAGTAAAACATAAAAAATAAACACATTTTCTATCATGATTCCACCAATATTATGTTTTTCACACACCTCTGTGTTGGGCTGTGCTATACATGTACAATAAATACTATTACAATCAAACTACTCCTATATAATAAAGCATGCATGTTTGATGTATGCTTGTGGAATATAGGACAGTCTGGTAAACTGTGAGAAAAAAGCTGCAATCTAAAATAGTGCCCCAAAGAAAGAGCGCTGCAGTGGTTCTATGCTGGGCTGCTCCATCACATGGGATGTTTTGAACCACACGATCTAACAGCTACCAATCTGTGTCCTATTTTTCATCCACCCCTTCTGTCACCTGTCTCTCACTTGCTATCCTCGGGGATTCAAAGTTCCCTTTGGCTTGAAAAACCTCTCCAATCTTTTTTCATCTGCTCAACTGATTGTCAGTGGGCCAGGCAGTAAGATAGAACTGGCAGAGGTCTCAGCGCCGCAGATGTCGAAGCAACTGCTCTCCAGTTATCTGGCGGTCTGAGAGCCAAATACAGGGGGACAGTCTGCATATCTGTTTTACTGTATTTATGATGGTGCACTTCCGAAGCAGTCTTATATCAACCATGTCAAATGATGCTGTTCAGGATACCTGTCGTGTGGCAGCTGCCTTTTCTGACTTCCGTCCAAATTGAAGTTTGGCGTACTCATTTTTTTTATGGATTTAGAGAAGCTGGGAGAGCAATAAAATCGTTTGCTGTCTCATGTGTTTGGGTTGTCAAAAGGCCACACAGGGAAAACAGTGTTAAAACACCTGTTTGCATTCCATCACGATGATATGGTGTGAACTATCCAAAATATACCATCCGGGCTTTTGTTCCGCTTCACGAACTGTGTGGCTCTGCAACACCATCTCGTGCTATTCTCACTCCACTGTTTTTTTTTTGCTGGCATGGAAAAACATTGTCAATTGAATATCTAATTTTATCTTTGTTAAAACCAAGTATGCATGACTATTTAACTATATCGGTGTGCATGTCGCAGACTGTAAATTGCAATGGTGCTAAAGTTTGTTTGTTTGTGATTTTTAAGTTAATATGATCATTTACTTACTTTAACCAAGTAGCTAACAAGAGCCAATTCTATGGTGACAGATCAGACATGTATCCTATGAATACTGTTTCATCTCAGTCATTTGTAGTTGGCAAACAATCTGTTCTACCAGGCCAAAACATAGACATATAAATGTTGTTTTGGAAGGCATTAACAAACCTGTAGCCTTGTATATCATAAAGACATATTAGATGTTGTTGGAAGTTACCTTCTTCTATGACTAGGTTTTTCCTTATCAACAATGGGCCGCACGGTTGGTGGTTCCACAATTACAACCATTAAAATATCTCTTTACTAATGGTCAGCTTGTACGGCACAGCATTTTAATTATAAGAAAATGGCTTTTTGCACGCAGTATTTGGCCCCCGGAGTTGGTTTTGTGGGGGAAATCTGGTGTATTACATGTATAACACTTAAACAGGAAGCAGGCTGTTTCCAGAACAAAGTCGGCGAATGTTTCCAGAGGGTTTCTGAATGGCAGATGGTGGATCAAGTGAAAGCCAATACAGAAATCATTTTAATGTATTTCCTTAAACAAAGAGAAAGAAAACTTTGAAGTGAAGAGCCTCATTAAAGTAAATTGGTCCAGAATGTGATAGACTATTACTATGATAACATGGAGGCTACCATCCACCTCTACCACTGTTTCATATTTAGGTACTTTTGAAACATCAGCTTTATTAACAAATAATGCATAATAAATCACTTCTTAAAATCCATTTTTATAGAACAGCTTTTATGTAATGTCGTCCTTTTATGCAGTTCTTTGGCTCCCCTAATTTAGTTTGTCTGTTTTTAATTGAAATTTAAATTAAAAATGTAAATTTTATATTTGTATCTTACTATTCTATTTGTTTTGCCTTGATTCTCTGTAGAGCACTTTGTAAACTTTGTTTTTAAAGGTGCTATATAAATAAAGTTATTATTATTATTACTACAGTGCGTCACATTTTCTGTTCGGTTGTCTGTTCTGAAAGCATATTTACACTTTTAGAAGAATATGGCATAGACTCCTCACGCATCCACACCTTACTGTTTCTGTTTTATTTGACTTAAATGTTAATTAAGGACAGAACACTGTGTATCATTGTGTGTCTGCAAGACACATTTTATTTACAGAAATATATATTTATTTTCCAACAGACAACGAAGAGGGAATACTGCAGCTGAGTCTTTTCAGCCTGTTCTTGTATTTTATAATGGCAACAAGACATATTAGCTTATTCGTATCTCACTTTAGACATTTGACTGCTATCAAAATCAAAAAGAGGCAACACTTTTGTTTTAGTTCTCTCAAAGAACACATACTGGATGACGTCCGCTTGAAGAAAAACCCCACATTTGGTTTTAAATTGTTCCACATTCATGAACAATAATCTATGAGAATTTCACATTGACACATAGATCATATAAATGAATGCTTTGCTGATTGTTTTGTGTTGCTGGAGTGATACATAGATTAGGAAACATGTCGTTGCTCACAGTGCATAAAGCTGCTTTATTTTCCTCTCTGGCTCATCAATGCTCAGCACTGCCTTGAGAGCTTGTCCATAAGTCCATAATGTCTATGGCTGTATAGTTCTGGCAATAAGTGATATCATTGCATTGTAAATCTGTGGTGCTCCTGATATGCTACCTTGGTGAGCGTTGGCAGATTTTGCACCAAGCACCGTTCACTGGATACTAAAACCGTGTGTTATGCCTTAAACCAGCACGAGAGGTGGTTGAGAGTTCTTTGACACGTGCCGTGATCTTGGACCCACGGCGTAGCGGATGCAATCACATCCTCTGACATTTCCCCCTTGTCTTTCTGCACACTATAATGAAATGTTTCATACAAAGGTCTCTGGGAAATAAATCTGTGTGGCAGGAGAGATTTACTGACAGATCAAATCACACATTGATTTTCTCTGAAGAACCCAACTGAGAGGAGAAAGACACAAGCCTCTCAGCAGTGTCTCATTCATTAATAAATCGTCACAACGGGCAAAAGAAGTGGTCGTGTACCGCTACATCTTATGCGTTGTCATTTATAAAAACACTCTACATTTACCAGCTTCACTAAGCAACATGTGGAAATGTACATCTTCAATGTATTGATCCAAATAAATCAATTATGAATCATCATAACATTAAATGATATGTCTTTTATTCGTCTTTTACAATCATGTTACATTCATACACCGTAGAACAGCTACAAGGAGCAATTCAGAGTTAAGTGTCTTGCTTCAAGGAAACATCGACGAGGGCGGGGATTGAACCGCCAACCCTCTGATTGAAAGACGGAACTGCTAAACACGGACTCACAGTGGTCTCTTGGTAGCAGGTATTTAAAATAACCACAAATTGTCAGTGATGTAATCCTGCATAATTTGACAAGCACATGTGTATTGCTGAAGACAGGTTTAAATATTTGCAGTAATCCTCTTTTCCTCACTCACAGTGAACAATATAGGTGTACAGTTCCACTGTGGCCAATGATGAATCATATCATTTGTCATCACAGAGTGAAGCTCCTCTGAGCTACTATAGATTACTGTGTCTCCTAATTATTCTGTCTGAATTAGCATAATATTCCAGCTCCATCCTCTGAAAGTTTACAAAGTAAAGCTGCAAGCAATTATCTGTCATCGTCTTTAGTCTGGAAAATTGATGTTTTGACCCCACTTGTCTGAACATCACAACTTGACACTCAAACTCGTGCTGGCAATGTCAAATGAGACCGCTGGGACTAGCTCTGGATGTCACGCGTCACTGACTGCTGCTAAATATGTAACATTTGTCAGAAATAAACTAATATTTCCTTTCAGCAGCAGCTCTCTGTACCACTACATTTCATAATTGCTGCGAGGCAGTTCTGCATGCAGATGGGAAAGATCTCCTGTGGTACAATCACACTTGCATGTCCTTTGTCCTAGATGTAATAATCTGCTAATCCAAAGAGTGCGTGTGGAGTCTGGTCAAGATTAAATGTTTGTTGACAGTTTTGACAAGAAACTTGGCGATGCTGCCAGAATAAATTCTGAAAGGACTGAAGTGACTTGCCCACCAGAGAGACAGTCATGCCAAGGCACTGGGCCACACTTTGTCAGCGCTACAGTAAAGTTCTACCTGGCCAGTCTCACTCAGGAGTGATTTGAAGTGCATTATTTGTAAAAGAATAGAAGAACAAGAAGAAGTATAGAAAAGAGTGGGAGTACATTAAAACAGGAGGCTTGGGTGGATTGTATTCCAGGCATCTCTAATGCTGCATAAGTGCATCTCTAATGTTGTTGTTTTTTCTGGGGGACTGTGTTTTCCTTAGATCACATTAAAAAAGTGTTTCAGCACAAGCATGTAGCTGCTTATGAAACAGGTGAGCATCTTTTTAGTTAACATTCAGCGACAGGAATCAAACACATTAATGGAATCTACCAAAAGAGTCCTGCAACGCTTTCAAGGCCTCTATCTATTCACCTGCAAATGAAGAGCCTCTGTTTTAACCTCCATCATCTCAGTACAAGTCATACAGGCTTTAAATGAATGAGCTGTAACCACTGTGGTAGCATCTTCTCGGCAATGGAGCAAGTTTACATCATCTCACTGGAACGGAGCAAAAGAGGCCAGAGAAACCTCTAGTAAATCAAAATCAGAATCAGAAACATTTATTTGATACGTGTGTTAGACACACGAAGAATTGGACTTGGCGGCTGGTGTATACATTAGACAGACAAACAAAACAATCAAGAACAATCATCAGTCAACATAGTGCGATCATTTAAATATTACATTTACAATAGTATAAGATCAAATAAATCAAATGCATCTGTTCATGAGGTTCAGTGGGGGATGTGAATCGAAACGGATGTGGATTCTAGTTTTTGGATAAGCACATAACCTGTACACCAGGTTATATAACAAGATACCTATTACAACTACATTCTAGGTAAAGGGTGACCAGTTTTATTTGACAGAGTGATGCCACTTTAATGACACGACTTACAAGAATTTCTTGGTATAGCGACCAAATAAGTATTGTATTGGTTCCTTATATATACTAAATAATAAATAGTACTCATTTAGAAGCAGAACTGACTTTACTGCTCTCAAACAGATGTCCAAAAGACAACAAAAACAAAACATGAAATGCACAGTCTGTAAGCATTTTAAATATTGTATTACAAATAAATTGAATGCCAGTTTTTTGTTTTGTTTTTATTTTTTGCCTGAAATGAATTCAATCTTGAATATAGACTTATGTTTGTGTTCTTGCATTTCATTTGTATTCAAAGAAAACATGCATTCAGTCACCTGGTTCTTCCATTGCACATTGGTGGCAGACAATGTGCTAAAATAACACAGATGGTGTGTAGGAATGGTTTACACATTTATTTTATTGAAATGAACACAACATGAATCGTCCCTGGGCACTGTGTCCATGTGTGGAAATTCCACACATGGAAAAAGTGCATGGACCGTATATATATTAAGAAAAAAGGAAGAGTCAAGGTACAACGCAAAGCGTTCAGGGCTGCACCTATAACCAGCTTTTATGCTGGGAAATAACACACATCCTCATCTCCATGCCATAATTTACAGATTACTATATTTTATAACAATCACTGGACCAAATTTCCAGCCCATCCACAAGTTATTGATGTGATATGTTAGGTTACTCCTGCTTCATGTTACACAACCTCACTTTCCAAAATGGCCAGGCATGATGTTGTTAGAAATTTCCATTAAGGTGTACAAGGCTCCCTCAATAGATCTCGGCTCTGACCCATTGATTCTCATCTTTAATTAGCTGGTTTACCGGCTGGCTTATTTATTTCAATTACAGGCCACTGTAAACTGCCAGAAATCTGTCGATTGCTCACGCAATTACTTGGCTACAGATGGAAGTCGATTAATGTACCATTTACTGTTTAATTTCATTATCTTCTTGCCCTTGAATTACAATAATTTTGTCTTTGATTGCACCAGCATGGGTTTCACTGAAAGTGTGATCCAAACCCTTTCATCTCCCAGTTATGTTCATTTACAACTAATTTGCAAAAGCAGTGTATTTCATCGTTTCATATTTATTACTTTTTTGGTATATACCTAAACCAAGTGGTTCAGTTGGCTAAAGATAACACAACGTCATAGCGAGCGGAGGTAATTGACTTCAAATGTAACATAGAGTGGCCATTAAAATGTATAGTGCTTATATTACACCATGAGACTACTATATTTATTTTTGCAATCTTACAATCACTTGGTTTCTTTGTATAATACTGCCATGAGTGACGATGTGAGGGTTGATTTACCAATCATTGTCTCTGCATTCACATACATTTAGGTTTTTCTTGGGATTTTATTTTGAACTAGACAATTAAATATAAGTGCCATTAACAGCGGCACACTATATGTACAGTTCTAACAAAAAGTTTTTAAAAAGTGTGTGATTTTCAAGTAAAACATCATCAAATTAAAATGTTGGACCATAGATATGTTCAGAGGTCAGTAGTGATTCAAAGATTATTAAAGATTCCTTAAACTTTTCCCCACATCTAACTTTCATTCATTCAAAGGGTTTTTCAATTTTATAGCAAGTAGTTTGATGTTTGAAATTGAATGTATGGGAGCTGGGAATTGGCTCACTGTCAGATCAGCACTATTATCTGCCTTTTAGGTTTGAAGCAAATTAGACTTGGGGTCGCCGAGGTGCCTGGACCCTTCCATACTGGCAGTGTTGAATTCTCAGATCGTGTCACATCCTTCATGGAAATTCACTTCACAAGATTCACAGCCACTCTGGACTTGTTCACAGTTCTTTGGATTTGTTTTCAGGGCGTGTCAGATAGAAAATGTTCACCTGAAACTAAGAAACGCTCAATTAAATACTGTATTAAATTGACCAGTTAAAAAAAGAAAAAGAAAAAAGAAGGTAATCCTTCAGCCATCACACCCAATGAAACACAGATGACACCCAAACACATAACTGGTCCAAAAGTAAAGTAGAAATACTTCGACGTTGTACCTATATGAAAGAAAAGTGAAAGTTAGGTTGAGGATACCGACAAAATTTACATTAATACATATGTGCCATCTGTCATGAAAAACTGGGTGCAATTCATACAGCAAACCTTTCATAGTACATATATTGGAAACACGACACAGGTTAATTAAATCCAAAATGTGCACTGAGCATTGCAACTGATTTATTTTGAGAAGAATGCCAAAACATCTATAAAATGATTTTGCTGTGAAATACTTAATAAACGGGTCTTTGTTGGGTCACAGAAAAGCAGACAATTATTTTACTGTTTTACATTTCTTGCAAAGGAAAGAGAGATGCTATCTTCTGGGACAATTACACTGAGGATATCCCTGGTGGGATGGCTTTGAAAATGTAAATATATTGTAGGAGCTGATATTCAATTCTGAAGCGCATGCTGTGATTGTATTAACAAAAAGGGCTGTAGAAAGTGTTCAGTTACGCCATTCCGGCGCAATTTTTCTTTTTGATTGATTTTTCAGAAAGAAGCAACAGATTCAAGTGCCCCATTTACGTGAGTTTACAGGAAGTCAATAATGATGCCAATAAAGAAAACAAGCAAACGCCTGCATTAGGTTGGCCTTGATTGTTGGGCGGCTTTTGAGTGAAATGCAAGTAGAAAACCTCCTAGGTTTTTAATCACCACCTTGGAGCCTCAACCACCTAAACATACACTAGCACACTCTCATACATTAACATGTATATATACTGTTTCCAACTTTGTTCCTCCCTATGCTTTCTCATAAACACGCCTGCACACACAACACAGCAAATGAAACGCAGAAAGCTATTGGTGCGTTTTCTTGGGCACTTCAGAAAAAGCTCCGTTTGGATCTTGGTGCTCCTTCTCTGCTCCCATCCATCTTGCCTTATCTGTGTTTATAAGCCATCAGGTGTGTTGTGTCTTACCGATTCCCACAGGTAATTTGACTTGCAATGTATTTTCAGAACATCTTCCAGGCACACAGAATAGTCCAAATCATTATGGCTTCTGGCAGATACAGCACAGCGTGAGCAAAGGATTAAACCAGAGAGGAGCCAAGCAGTGTCAGGATTTGGTTTGTTTGTCCCAGCTGTGTAGTTTACAAACCCCTGTGCTAAAGTCTGCTCAGCCCAGCCCAACAGACCTCAGACATCATGAGGCGCCGGACTCCAGGAGCTTTGTCGAGCCTATCTCGGCTCTTTCTTGCAGCCTCTGTGTGTCTGCTATTGGAGAGTGATTGACCACCAGCCTTAGATTGAAATTGATTGCATAAGGGCTATTACAATGAAAAACTGTTGGTATTCTGGCAGTGGCAGGAGCAGTGTCAAGGGATGGGAAGCCACTGTCACACGAACAACTGGGTTCTATATTAACGTATTGTCTAGTAGTCAGATTCCTAAGGTCGCGGTAGGCCTTTGATCCTAGAGATACAGTGTTTCTAATTGGGTTGTATTGATCCATCCTGCTCCTGTTCACCACGGCACAGTCGTGATGGATGTCAGTCTGCCATGCTGAATGTAAAACTAAGTAACCAGCCAATCGTTGCCTCGAGTTGAACTGAATTGTCGAGGGATGTGCGGCGCCAGCTTTAAGGCGTTTAAACAAGAATGCAGCAGAAAAGACATAATTACTAGTTTTGGATTACTGTTGTTCGAAGATTTTAAACCAGTTCAGAATCCAGTATAAGTTTTGTATTAACCTAAGAAGAAACAAATCTTTGCAATGTACTTTTCAGAAAAAAAACATGAGAACATCTATAAAATAAAATAACATAATTCTCTATTGAGTAAATTCCTTGATGGATGCATTTTCATGAAAAAGCAATTGCAGTTGCTTCAATGGGAGGAACTGTTCACAAATGTTTGCCCTCCCCCAGAAGAACGAATACCATCCGTTATCAAATCCTTACATCTGTTTTATTGATCTGCTCTACTTTAAATGAACAATACAGTTATCTGACATTAGAAAACAAATGTTCTAATCAAATCTGTCAATATCTTCTAATAGCTCAACTTCAGTGGCCCACAGAAGTTTAATAATTGACACAAAGTTGCCGTGTTTTGTTGGAAATATTTGTAGTGTTATGGTATGACAGAGATTTTCGATATACTGTGAAATTAAATATATTTAAGAAAGGCCATAATGCTCAAGAAAAAACTGTTATGTCTTAATTAACAATGGCATAACCAAAAATAAAACTTTCAAGTCTAATTTCAGTATTTCTTTCTTTTAATAGCACAATAAAAGGCAATTGTGAGCAAGTGAATACGTGTGATTGAGAAGAAAATAATAAACGTAATCTCACCCTATAGCTTTTAGGACTTGTTTGGCCTTTATTTTAGTTGCTCCGAGCAATTGACATTAAGTAATTATTCAGCTCAGTGCATGTCTTTGTAAATGCATCTGACATTCATAACAAGCGCTGCAGTAGAAAACAAATGCACAACATGTTTTGCATCATTTCAGATTTTCCCAGATCCATACCATTGACTTTGAAATAGGTTTCATCGCAGAGTATCTGCCACTGATTCGTTATGCTGCATCTGATGCCCTGAGAGGAGGAAAGGGGCACAGCTTGAAGGATTGCACAGCATATTAAATTTGTCTTGCCGAACATCAGTAGAATAAAGAAATCCCATGAAGATCCAAATGCAGATATGAAATAACAAGTCGCTGGTTAAACACAAATGATGTTTAACTCGCTCGCAGCCTTAGGAAATGGTGAGTATAATTGCAATAAGCGATACGATGAAAACTATATATTCTTAAAGCAGGTTAATAATGTCACTGACTATACAAGTGGATGATGGTATTGATAGATTTGTGTAACTTTGTGACTTGCACTATTTTAAAACTGTTCCTCTGCAGTCAGTGAATGTGTGTGAAACTAAGTAGAGAGTAATTGCAGAAAGTAAACTTAATTCCTCATCAATAAATGAAATTCTGAACACAGGTTTAAGTAATCAATATTGATATATTTGCAAAATCTACAGCAATATAATGAAAAGTTCCTAATTATGGCCAGCGTACATGAAACAAATGATGGTCTTTGAACACCCACACCATAAACGAGTCACGACGAGACCGGTGCACTCGAGTCCGTCAGAGATAAATCTCTGAAATGGTCATGTCGAATGACAGCACACTTATCTTTATGTGCTAATCCACCCAGCTTTATTGCTTCACCGGGCCGATTTGCTAGTGTTTGCAGGGTCTTTCAGGTAGAATTCCTCTCCTCCGAGTGGTCCACGTTCAAATTAGACTGCAATCCAATGTTAGGAGGAGGCCAATTCATTTTCAAACCAGCAGGTCCCAAGGGGGTTCAGGACTTTGGCCTTCTCTTTGTCCAGGATTAGAAAGGATAATGATTTAAAGCGTTCCATTTAGTAAGCGAGCAAATTTCATGTTTTGCTTTTGAGGTTCACAAACCACCGTACACTTTGATTTGGATGGTATTACCTGAATGAGGCAACAACGCAACGGTCGATTGGAGCAGACACGGAGGATTTAACAAACATTTTCTTGTTCGCATTTGCATACTGTCACTGTTGATTGTTTGTCATTATATTAATAGATTCATTCATCACACTCGGCCCAATAGAAAGACATGTTTGTTTCTAAATCGATGAACAACTCCTGAGGTGAAGAGGATTGAGTGAAGAAAACATCTTCAGAGTCTTCCCGCCTCGGGCTAGTGGAGATCGGCTGGGACCTCCGTAGTTTACAGAGGAGTGCTGCTGCATATATGCACTGTTTTATCACAAGTGCCTGCATTTTCTTTCACTCTTGTATATACCTTTAAAGTGTGGGGAAGAATGTGACTCATAAGAAGTCAGAATAATTGACACTTTGGGAATTAATCAAGTATAATTCTGCTACCAGATGCGCATGTATTTATATAACAAATTCTATACAAAATACTTGAAAGGTATTATGTTTATGACGAAGGTTCGATAGTGCAAAGATCAACTTATTGTATGGAGGTGTCAGCAGTGAGGAAAAACAGCCAACAAACAAATTGTACAATAGCGTCCTGCTTCACACTACTTCCTGTCTTCCTTATGTGTTGGGCTCTGCTGCTTTTAGAAACCATCTTCTCACTTTGTTACAAGTTTAATCACAAGATTAAAGGTTCACATTAACACAAAGACCAACAAGTAGAGAATAAAGTGGCTTGACTCTACCCCAATGAGTAGTGTATTCCTGAGGTATATTGAATCACCCCGTGTACATCCATCCACATGAACGCCCTGACAGGCAAGTGAGGAAATAAATCGTAATCATCCATTTTCTAAATCTGACTTAATGTTTTTTTCTCCACTGTGTTTATTTAGGACCAGGTAAAAGGGTATGTGAGGAGAATTCCTTTTTTGTTGTTGTTGTTGTTCTAAATAATCCTAAATGTTTTAATGGTTTTTTCCAGTAAACTTGTTCACACACAATATATGTACCTTGGGTTTATAGTGTATGGACAATTAATCTAGCAAAGCATTTTTTGTTTTTTTGTTTCACAGATAGAACAATTGTCCATAATCCCTTTTTTCCATTGGTTCCTAAATCATAAAAACAGCAGACAAAAGAACTGAGTGACTTTTTTTCCCTTATTTGCCTCTCAGGCCTTGCGTAGCATCCATCATGGAGGAACAACCCAAAACTCAATCAAGGGTCGAGGGACTTCCGATTTCATCAGATTAGTTTGAGGTTTTGGATTAGATTTTCAATTATTTCCGGATTATAATGGTACGGTCTTTAAATTATAAAAATGTCTTCGTCATAATCATTTGAACGTGATTAGTTACATTCAAATATGATCATACAACCACCATCTGCAAATAAAAAGGGTGTGTAAAAGAGAGGTGTTTTTAGTTTATAATGTAATATCTCAACAGGAAGCTCCTCGGCTTTACAGGTGATTCAACTGTCTCATCAATGTCTTTACATTTGAACTGATACTCACATCACTTGAACTTTCTCTGACATTTGACTTTCATCTCTTACTCTTTAAATGACAAAGCAAATGCTTTCGGGGCTTCATTCAGCTCTCCAACGGTTCAACTTTATTCCGTTGAAGCACTGAAACGAAACTGAATCTCCATTTCAACTGCCGTTTCAGCTTCTTTTAGTATTGGTCTGCCAGTGTAAATGTTTCTCAGAGCACATGGAAATGAAAATGCAGCCTTTCCAAGTTCTGCTCGCATGGTATGTATTTTCTTCTGAAAACAACAATGACATAATTTTCCATCAGTTGCTGTGAGTAATGACGAGGTTAAATACTTCACTGATTACACAGCTTATTTCCATTGAATCTAGACACATTTGTGGGTTGGAATAAGACTAAATGTGTGAACACATATTTGTGTGTGGTATATTACACCTGGAATTAATTATTTATTTTGAAGGAGAGGTTTAGTTAGCCTTGGTAGCCAAAGTAAACTGCCAATTACTTTGAGTATTAATCTAACTTCATTGAAGTCAGTATTGGTAGATTCCCTTCTCCCACGGCATCTCATTTCACTGGGTGTGGATTACAGGTTCCTGTCCTCTGAGCATCTGTTCAGTGCAGCAGGAGTTGTTGTCTCACCACAGCTTCAAACAACACATGCAAACACGTCTTTAGACATCACAGATGTTTGAATCGGGACACAGTTACAGAAGGTGGAGCCTGATACACGCGATTTCTCTCAAGAAGAATTAACACTTTTAAAGGCCAAAAAATGCAACTAAACATAGACATCAAATTAGAACTTGTCAGAAACTTTCCCTTATTTCCTAGTTTCTAAATGTTCAGAGTCCCCGAGTGCTGGGTTGGTTTGGCAGGTTGAGAAGTTCATTGAATGAAGTAGTTGAAAGTAAGTGATTTAAAGTGACTGCTCAGAGATTATCAGCTTGAAGTGAGTTGGTTTATGATGACTTTCTCTCCCTTGAAGTGCTTCAGAGGGAGAGTAAAAGGTTTCCAAGACATACTTTTGTTTGAAATTTCCTATTTATTCTCTCTCAGAAGGGGTGTTTATGAGGTTTGTGCGGTTCATAGATATATACAAAAACTTTAGGTTGGAGATTATCAATACATACAATTGTTTATGACAGTTGTTTATTGATCAGCTCTTTCATATCTCAGTCTTTTTTTTTATATCATGGATCATCTCTAGCAGTGCTGGGATCAACAATACAATACTTGTAATTGCTTCATGACTTTTTAATTAGACAAGAGAAGTGGAAAGGATAACAAGGGAACACAGCTCAGTGATCTATGATACCACAGGTCTCAACTATATGGATCAGAATATCCCCTAATGTGTGTAAACATTACAATGGTTCAAGGGTTACTAACCAAACATACATATACAGGATACTTCATAGGGTGCTCTCTTGGCTCCAGACTCGGAACTATTAAATAATTAAACACGTTATATAAGCATATAGTTTCAGGCATTATTTGCAAATAGATTTACTGCCCCCTCTCACTCCCACAGCCTTCTTCTTTATACAGTCCTCGACTCCCACCTGTGCCATGCACAGCATGCCCCCTTTCGTTGATTGACAGGAATAGTGTTGTGGGTTGGGAGAGGAGGAGAACGGGCGTTCCCATTCAAATCACTGTAGCAGGATGGCCAGAGTGGCGGCCATTTCTATACATAGCCTTGACATTGTGACCATCGTTGGGGGCTGACTTCCAAATAAACTAAACCGATTTACGGCAAGTCGCGCACTCTCTGATGTGAAGTGTATGCTGTGTAGGCCGAAACATTTAAGTAGTAACGTTAAAAAAAAGAAAAAGAGCCAGAGTTACTCAAATGTAAACATGTGATGCATTGTCCACACACTTCTGTAGAAATACATTTATAGAAAATAGGTTGTATATAGACACTTTAGAATTATAGTAGAACACTGAGCACATTGGCCCTCTTTCTGCCACACAGCACCTACACACACACACACACACACACACATTGGCCCTGTCTTGGCCTCACACACATACACACGCATGCCCTCTCTGACCCCTCACACACACACACACACACACACACACACTGGCTCTCTCTCTGCCACCCCCACACACACACCTACAATGGCCCTTCGTAAATATCCTGGGAACGACCTTCTAGCTATAGCTCGTCCCATCCCGAAAGCGATAAGACTATCTTAAAAGACTTCCGAGCCCAGGAGAAGAATCTTCAAAAAGCAACAAGTGAATCATGTCTTTGTCCCACACATGAACTCTTTAAGCAGAATCAATTAACCCCATGTTCACTGAAACGAGAAACAACATGCACACACTCCTGATGGCTGGAGAAGGAAGACCTAGGTGGGGCCTGGAGGGCTGGACTACACCCTGTGCTCCAATGAGGCTCCTAAATCTAAACCACGGGCCGCCTCCTACTTATTATGCGCATCCAATCACAAATGCTCTTAAAGACTTTATATGCATAACTTATTTGTTGGAATTTCAGTTTGTCAGGAATCGAGCGAGCGGAGGCCCTTCCTACAGACCCGTGTACACGTATTCAGCTTGTGTGATACTCTGTTGAATAAACCTGATTGAAGTTCAACTAAAATCCTCCTGCAGTACGGCTGGTCTTTCCTGCACGCGTAGTCGTGGATTGATTAAATCGCGACACTTCTCACAGCGTAGGATCGCCCATTGCTTTCACCAAATGAGGAGCAACTTTGTTCAGCTCATTTTCTGGAACCATTGTAGCATTAAGCATGGTGGAATTATGACTAGCCAGCGAGTTCCACCATGCTTTGTTGATACACTTACTGAAAATGGGTCTTTACACCTGACCTTATGTCAAATTATAATGTCAGTTGTTTTTGTCATCGAGATACACTTCTTTGTTCCTTGTACTTGCACGACTGCAAACGCAACTAGATTTCCCTGCAGATTTTTAAATGTGTTGACAAACTGACGTCAGGGTTATATAAGTTAACGTCAAGTCTTAAGTGTGTCTTTGCCTGATAATAGGTTCTTCGTAGCAACTAATAAAATGTGGTGTCGATGCTTCCTGCACTGACAGGATGTTGTCAGCGGTGCAGTGTACTCACCCCGATGGCTGCAGTATTTACTATTTGGCCAAGAACTGTTTGTCAAGACGATAAAACTTTATAGTGTATTCTGAATCTTCTTCTGGAGGAGTGCTGGTTATGAGCAGCTACAACGAGACCCCATGATAAACTCAAAGCATACAGGATGGACGACTTCTCTCGGGCTGGTCTGGGTGTGCATGGGAATCCAATAACAGCTGGAGTAAAAACATGTTTTGTTGCAATGCATGTGGAAATAGAATATATATGGATAATATTGGTGAGCTCAGGCAGTATTGAAGGCAGACCATGTGCATCACACACACATACAGACAGGGAGAAATCCTCCCTGCAGCACTTTTTAAGTCTAGTTAAGTGACACGGCAGCTATCTTAACTGAGACTTTCCCATGAAATTACATTTTGATTGAACTGGATGAAACCGTCCCTTGAGTTTTAAAGTTGGATACTTAATTATCTGTGACATGTCCAGGTCAAAAAGCCTCACTAAAATAATAATAATATTTAATAATTTTGTATATATGTGCAATGATGTGCACAGGACCACACACACTCCAATCATCATGGAAGTATTTGTTTTCTGACTCAAACTCAAAGTTTACAATGTCAACTATGTTATTTTTGGCTCAGGAGAAGAACACTGCTCCTGTGGTCGATGAATATATTGCATCAACATGGACATACATAAGGTATATTCAAACGTTTTACAAGAATGAGTTAAATAATTACCCCATACAAGCAGTGGATTTGGATATGTGATCAAACATCTCTGGTGTCACTACAGAGTCAACTTAAAGCTTCTTTCAAAATGTGGCTTACCATACCAATAGGATCACCTCTGTGCACAGTGATGGCCGCCATGTTAATCCACTGTTGATCTACCCTCGGATCAAGCTGTTCCAAAATCAATGAAGCCATGAAGGCTTGCCTTCTGATCTTCATCCCATCTTTCACATCCTCTGTTGATACACATGTACACATTACATCTATTGCACCTGTCCATCCTGGAGAGGGATCCTCCTCTGTTGCTCTCCTGAAGGTTTCTACCCTTTTTCCCCCCTGAAGGGTTATTTGGGAGTTTTTCCTGATCCGATGCGAGGTTGTGGGGCAGGGATGTCTATGTGTACAGATTGTAAAGCACTCCGAGACTAATTTGTAATTTGTGAAATTGGGCTATACAAATAAACTGAATTGAATTGAATTGATACAGTTTGATATTGTGTAACTGGTGTTTCAAGATGCACTGTCAGCATTTACATGTTCTGAAATCAGTAGCCTATAATCCCCACCAAATAGGCCAAATAAATGATGTTAAAGTGTTAAAAAAAATCTTATTTAGAAACAGATCATGAATATGATGACAAAACCACATCTGCATTGCACACACAAAAAGATTGTGTTAAAAAAAAAACATTTACAAAATAAAATCTACCAACAAGGATTTACAGTAAGTGTCAAGTAGTTGTATTAGTTTTCACTAATCTTCTCCCCCAAAAACAAGCCGACAGTGGCAGATTTCCTATCATAATAATACGTCCATATGGATGCTGTGATTATGTATTGGCCTACACAGTTTACATATCTCTATCCCGTCTCTTCAAAAACCGAATGGATTTTGTTATCCTCCCCCCCCCCCCATTCCTCTCCCCCCACCACACACACACGTATATATTTATTTCTAGTCCATCCCTGTTTGTAGGTGCCGACATGCAGCCCCAGCTGAGAGGAAAGAGGCTGGACTCCACTCCATATTGTGTGTCCCGCTTCGCCTCCTCTCCAACGCGCCTGACGTGACCACGGAGCGCCCCTCCGCTCCTCTGCTCCTCCGCGTCCATTCAGCACAACAACACCGGGCGAAGTTCAGACAACACGGCTGGGAGCGCATTGCCCGGGGTACTGGATCCATGTGGCGCCGGGTGACTTTTCTCTTCATCGGCTGCGAAAGAAAGAAAAAAACGTTCCACTTTGGGTAAATGTGTTGCCAGACACTAATAGTTGAGTTGCAACCATTAAACGCCAACAATCATTAAGTACCTGCAGATCTACTGCAGGGGAGTTTTTTTTTTTTTTTTTTTTAACCAGCAAGGATACTGCAGACTGCAGAGCACCTTCAACAACGCGGACCTTCACAGAAGTGAAACAATGCTCACACTAGAGACCATCATTTGCACTTTTTCCGTGCTGTCTGTTGCAGCACGAGCAGATTTCAAGGCTCGGAACTGCAGCGAGGTGAGGGAGGCTTGTATCGGGAAAGGCTTCAGCTTCGCACATGTTCCTCTCCAGAAGATCCCAGGTAAGGCTGGACTGGGCTCGCCACCTGCCCAATAGAGCTTTATCGAATCGCCTCCGGGATACGCGCCGGTGTAACACACGCGTCTGTATTGAATGTTGAGCTCTAGATGGTCAAAAGTTCACATAACCCCAAATGTCCCATTGCAACGTATTTATGATGAAACGTGTTTCCCTATGGGGGTCTTTTGGTTGAGTGCTACAGGAGGGGGGGGGGGGGGGGGGGTTGGGTACCACCTGTCACTCACCTGTCACTCCCCAAGTTGCTGCAAGTGTTCCTGACCAAAGTTGTCAGTCCTAAACTTGTACTTATAATATATATATATATATAATACTTATGGTACTTTTGTAGTTCGACTATGTTGAGGAAATGTTACTTCCTGTATTCTTGTTGTTCTTAGTTTGTACTCTAGGTTGAAATGCACTTATTGTAAGTCGCTTTGGATAAAAGCGTCTGCTAAATGACATGTAATGTAAATGTAATGTAATATAGGCTACTCGATAACTGAAATAGTTCTAATTGACCTGGCTGGATGCTAAACAGCTGGCACAGCCTCCTGAGGCCCATGCACCCAGCTTGAATCATTGAAGTGACACCCCTCTTTTAACACACCTGCAGAAACCAGCCTTCTGGTAATGTGAGCCGGTTCACTGATTATGTATTCATCCTGCGAAATCAGCTAGCATCAATACTCAACGTGCAAAGAGTCCCCCGGGCCGCTGTGCTGGGTCAGATCTGTGTCCAGTAGAGGTATGTGACTGCTAAACCAAGCACAGATAATGAATGGCCAACTGTGCACAATGTCCGAAGTGATAAGGTGAGGTGGAACCTGCATATACAGGACTGTCTCAGAAAATTAGAATATTGTGATAAAGTTCTTTATTTTCTGTAATGCAATTAAAAAAACAAAAATGTCATGCATTCTGGATTCATTACAAATCAACTGAAATATTGCAAGCCTTTTATTCTTTTAATATTGCTGATTATGGCTTACAGTTTAAGAAAACTCTAAAATCCTATCTCATAAAACTTTAATATTTCCTCAGACCAAGTAAAAAAAAAGATTTATAACAGCTGAGTGTTTGTCAAGGCTCAGGAAACCCTTGCAGGTGTTTCGAGTTAATTAGACAATTCAAGTGATTTGTTTAATACCCTACTAGTATACTTTTTCATGATATTCTAATATTTAGAGATAGGATATTTGAGTTTTCTTAAGCTGTAAACCATAATCAGCAATAAATCAGAATAAAAGGCTTGCAATATTTCAGTTGATTTGTAATGAATCCAGAATGCATGACATTTTTGTTTTTTTAATTGCATTACAGAAAATAAAGAACTTCATCACAATATTCTAATTTTCTGAGACAGTCCTGTATATGAGTCAACTGGGCCGAGATAATGTCAGACACTACGACCCTTTTGGAGTGGATGTTTGAGTACCGTACATAATGAATGGCATTCATTGAATGGACAGAGATAGTCGATGCAAAAGATACAGGTTAAATCATGTTTAGTGGCTGTCACGATTTGGAAACTAGTAACATAAAAAAAAAAAAGTGTAAATGGATATGAATACATTCTGTTTTAGCAGTTCATCATTGTAATGAAAAGCTTGTGTACATTTGAAAACAATGTTTTACTGCGGTCATATTTTCTATATTAGTAAATACATTCTTAAATAGTATTCAGTGATTTAACATCAGAGTCAAATCCACGTCCAACAACTCGGCATGTTTTTTATGTCTGCATCTGTTGGAAATTAATTAGGAATGAAAGTTTTTTTTCCCCCCATTATCCCATCTGAGTTGTCTCTCCAGGTCGTCATTGTTGTGCTTCAGGGCCAATCATTCTCGCTATATAGCGGGGAATTTGACACAAGTAAAAAGCTGCATATTTGATAAGAGGCACACCTGTTCAGAGCTGGGTTGAATACCTAACTGATTAAATCCTTTGGATCCATGTCCTTGACATCACAATTAATCTGCCAAATGAGTGGAAAATGCAATCTCTCTCATCTCTGAGCGTTGTCACCCCGAGTCAACGTCTTTTTGATATGGTCTTTGAATGAGTCATAACCTTACGTGCTCGCCGGAGAGACAACGCGTTATCAACTCCTCAGCAAATTCTCACTGTGATTGGCATGCCCTTCAGGCTTGTGACGCATCGCCTCTCGCTCATGCAAACAATAATCACGCTCAGGCGAAGTAGAGGTGGAAATACCTTTTATTTG
Organism: Pseudoliparis swirei; assembly: GCF_029220125.1. Classification (NCBI taxonomy): domain Eukaryota; kingdom Metazoa; phylum Chordata; class Actinopteri; order Perciformes; family Liparidae; genus Pseudoliparis; species Pseudoliparis swirei. Next base: position 7,574,673 of record NC_079389.1, on the reverse strand, counting down.
AACGTTCATTTTAAAGCATGACATCTTCTGAAGAAAAAGTATCTTTATTGTTTAAACTCTCGATATTAATATGTTGTTAAGATGATTTTAAATAGTGTTTATATTTACATTGAGTCTTTTTTGTGTGTTGATGAATCAGGCATCAGCTGCTTTGAATTACAATTTAAGTATGTATTTAGTACACTCAGTACTTATTTAAATACTTACACTAAAGTACACAATTGAAGTATGACTACTGTATAGTTATAGTACATTCCATTTTGGTAAACTGTTTGTGTTTTGGGGTTTTACTGATAGATTACAACATAAACGATGCACACGTACATTTACAAAGCCTTTATAATTTGTATTTCATGTTTGTAATGTTCGCTCTCTCAGTGGCACTGAAGGGGTTAAGAGCATCCATGTGGCAGGCGATCCATGGGAGTTAATATTCCAATACTTGTAGATTAGTTGGTCCTTGAGGGATTCGGTGTAGAGTGGCTCTTCAAGCTTCCCATATACAGTAGCTTATTGTTTCTGTCAGCCTTGCAGCTGCCATTGCACTCTATGAACTCCCTGATGATAAGGAAAAACATGGTAAATATACATTTATCGCATCTTTCTCGTCTTCCGATCACTCAAAGTGCTTTAACACTGCATTTCATTCATCCATTGACACCCTTAATTAGCTGATGGAAGGGGCTACTTCGCACACAAGGCATAATTCACACCCGCTCACACACACCTCAGGCAAAAGTAGGCAGGCAGCCTTCGGGGGCATTTGCTCCAGTGAGCATTTATCTGGTGAAAAGACATTTAATAATGGTTCAAACGTGAACGTTTTTCCACAGACTATTTATAGATGTTGATTGAACGTTTGCATTTATATCATATTTCACTGGGATTCATCATTTTAGAGGCAAACTAAGTAACCATTGTTATTGTGTTTTGTGTTTTTTATTAATGCTCTAATATGCACCCGCTGCTGGGATCCTAAAATTTCCCCACTGTGGGACTAATAAAGGAATATCTAATCTAATCTAATCTAAAAGTAGTGCAACCAGTGTGAGGTAAAGTACCCGAGCATGCGTGTACCAGCTGTAGGCACACACTCTTATTTTACATGAAAGTATAGATCGAATGCACATTGCTCTCATTACGATGTCCTGGGAGGTGTTAAGAGTTTGAACCAAGCACACATTGACATGGACTGGGTGAGCCGGGGATTGAACCACCAATCCTCTAATTAAAAGGCTGCTCGCTCTATCTCTGAGCCACAGCCGCCCCCCAAAATACGTTAACCTTTATGTTACTGGTCCACTTCTACAAACGATGCTTTCGCTGCTTCCACATATACTCCTTGTTAAATGGCTGCTCTTTGCTGTTTTATTTCTTGAACTCTGTTGTTGTCTGAGACATCCAATTGTCGTGACAGCGGGATGGGTTTGTGCTCCCGTTGCTTTTGATACATGATGCCATGAGAGATCGGACAGAAATCACTAGGTTTCTCTGAAGGTACATATAGACCACCGTTTTGAAAATTATATTATATGCTAAAAGTGAACCCCATTAGACTACTGTTCAATTATTTATTACGTTATGTGAATGAATGCTATTTGCCTGATTCTAATGCTTTTTGATAAGAAATTAGTTATCGCCCTTCTCTATATGATCATAATCCATCATTTTTGGCCGATATAAAGCACTCATTACAGCCATTGCAAGTACAAATAAATAAATCTAATAGAAATAGAAAAACTAGTAGTGTATTATTGCAGTATTATTGCAGCACCACTTAGACTGCTCAATATATTATTCATGAAGCTAAAAATGAAAAATTTACAATCCCATATTTTTGCTGTTGTGTTTGGTCAAACAGAAGCAACCAGGTCAGTTGGAAAGACAGCAGTGGAGTTGGTGTTATTGACATGAATGTTGTTTTGATCCAAAGCCTGAAGGCTCAGTTGCTACAGTAATTCCACAGGACTAAGACACCACTCCTGCCAGCTGACTGGCCAGGCTGCAGGCTTTCCACAGCTACACGGTGAAGGCATATTAAAACTCTGGAGAATGAACTTGTGGATTGCTCTCGTACTCTTTAAGTGTGTGTGCATCCAAAACCTCCCGGTGCGTCTCCCTCGCCCGAGCACATTTTACTTGGGAATTTTTTTTCTTCTTTTTCTTGACATCCTCTTTCCATCCCGACAGCAATCGATACATGAAATGCTCTCACACAAAAAAGGACTGTAATAATGCCCATCCCATCATTTAATCTGGCCTGATGTACGCATTGTGCGCCACAGAAGTCGTCCACAGTTTGACAGCTGTGAGTATTTTTTTATTTTTTTTTACATTCCTTATGATATGTTCATGTTCATAATGATACATTTGGAGTAGCGGCTTTGGAGGAGGAAGTGAAGTGTTGCAACTTGGTCACTACCTTGCTTATCATTAGCATCTTTTGGAGCTAGTGCTCGTGGCTACTTACTTACTACCCATTGGAACGGACACCGGCTGGTTTTTTGGGGGGTTGGAGGATCGAACTTACTCCTGCTACTCTTAAATCCATGTTGTCAGTGCTCTGGTTTAAGACCAGACCTGCACTGAGTCTTGCAACCTGCTGTCTCAGTTTCCCTCAGAGGATTGCCCAACGTCTGAGACGATATGGAAGGTGAGTCACACAGGAGAACGATGGATTCAATGGAACTTCTTAGCATGTCATATTCTATGCTGTCTGGATCCTCTGTTTACTGGAGATGGAGATGGGACAGAAATAACGGCTGATATGTTGTGTGATACTTGGCTGACTGCACAACATGGCAAATTATCACTGCTGAAGCGTGTAATGTGCACAGGTTCTCTATTGTCACGTAATGGGATGGAGAGGAATAAAAAGGACTAAATGGGAGTGCTTTGAAAGAGATTGGCCAGGTGACTTTGTTAGCCCTGGCTGCATACGCCAGGGTTGCTGTGATGCATTGTCCGATTATGGTGACCTTCCTGTCACTCACACATCTGGAGGTTGATCTGTGAGTGAAGCCCAGAGTGCAATCAGAAACGTTGATGGGTTTGCGGTGTGTTTACGCTTTCATTCTACAAATATCAAAATATTTTTTATAAAATTACTGATATTTGGATTTCGTTTTTTTGGGGGGGAATTCATTGTTTCATTTCAAACATGTTAGCGCCAGTATTTGAGGCTGCTTTCTGCTAGACAATGTAATGTGAATGTCTCCTACTGAGAAGCCGAGGGGGGCACCATCAGCGAGGAGGAACCCAAACAATCATCATTTTTCCCATAGAAGTGGGGATTTCTCAAATGCTGCTTCCTTCTGTGTCATCAATCATGCTCATGAATGAGAAAATGGCCTCATGATGGGCTTTCTCAGCAGGTGTTCCCTCTGGCAGCAGGACGAAACATTGGGTCCTGCAAGTGTTTTTGGGTCGCAGCGTTGGAAGCAGAACAACACAAGTATAGACATTTTATTTTTGTGGTTCACAATCAATGTTTTACAATTGACCTCACCATTTAATGAAGTTTTTTATGATATTGTATGGAGTGCAGTGGTGTGTTCGGTACACCTGTACAATTTAGTTTAGGTTAATGCTATCCAATAGTTCTGCTTTAAAGACCTTATTTTCTCAGTCAGTGTCTTTCTATGAGCCGTGAGTTCAAACGGTTTTCTTCACTTCACATGTGAGATTTCTTTTCTTGTGGATTTTCTCTTACTATTCCTGTGGTTTTATATGTTGCCAGCACTGCCAATCAAAAATATCCCAACCACACCTCAACAGTCTTGATGAAGCAGATGAACAAATAGGAGAAATCTAAGAGGCTTAAACCATATCATTGTGAAGTTAATTTATTTCCAATATTTGTGATCTTAATCTGTGATTGGACTACACTGAACCTCATTATATTGACATTTATGTGGGAACAGGTGTATCTAATGAACTGTGGGTAATGCATGTTTTCCTCCATTCTTTGTACGTCCAGTATCCGTCCCTTTTGTCATATGTTGGCTTTATCATTCACCATCATCAGATATCCCAGTGTCACTGTTGGTTGTATATGGGTCATTTGATTTCTTCAAAGCCAGGCGATTATCATCTTCTGAGTGACCAGCAGTACAAAACCCAAGTTATTTAATTCTATGAACTGTTCCAGCTTCCAAAAAGATGATGTCTCTGAACTTCGAAGGAGAGAAACTCATGCCTTCAGGGTTGCTATTTTTTAAACACTAAAAGTAGTTTCTGGATTATATTTCTAAACCCTAATCCTGTCTGTGACCCAAGCTTTCTGTTTATTCTGTATGTGGCCTTCAGCAGGGTTTATGTCCAACTTCTGGTTGCTGAAACATTAATGCAGTCGACACATCTTTAACCCAAAAGGGATTTTCATATGGCAATTATTAACAGTGCTTTTGTTTTGCTAATTTACCGTGAGGAAGGAAATCAATATTAAAATTGTTTTTACTTTTATTTATTTCTATTTGGAGACAAAGCTTGCTTCGCTGTAATTTCTAAGCACATTATGAATGAGAACAAAAGCACAGGAAAGAGATGTCAGGGTTTTTTAATAGTGACCAAATACTATACCTTGTTTACTGTTGACAAGCAGTAGTCATTTTATAGGTTACTGAAGAAAGGATCCAATTTAGCCATTATGAATTAGAGTTTGTCAAAATCATTTGAGATAAATATGCTGTGAAAAACAAGGGGAATGAAAAAGGATTCTCCTGAGACAACATGGCAATAGCTGTTTCATAGATTGAGAATCATTTAAATTTGTGAAAGAATAAGTTCTCCTGTTGTCGACCGGAGATTGAATAGACGTTATTTTGCTCTATTAGTTCCTGTCAACAACTGTCCAATTACATTTCTAACTTGGAACAGAGAAAGCGCTTTTTCATTCCTCATTTAACAAGCTGGCATAAAAATATGTCCTCAAGTCACGGATCTATCGTGGTACAACTACATCCTATTATAATATCTTGTAACCATGCATCTGATACTGTGGACATTATTCTGTTCAAGCTCGAAATAGATTTATTCATTTCTGAAATGTAGTTAAGAAGTGTTCCCTCAGATGAATCGTGAGATTGACTGTCATATTTGTTCTCGCCTATAAATCATAAAATGACACCAGAGTTATCTTCTGTATAGATTATCAACTGACTGACGTTATCGTCGAGACATATTTGGCACAACTCTCTTACTTGATATCTGACGACATTGTCTGGTTCTGTTATTTATTTATCATTTTTCAGGATTATTTACACATATTTCAGAAGTTGGCAAAATTCCACTGTCACTTTGCAAGCCAACACTGACTTATAAAAAACAATCCTCAGGATCAATGTGCATCTCGTCGTTGACACAGCCATAACATTTAGGCTTTTGGCCATGACGTATAGCTGGTACTTTCCCCCCGACACCTCATCTGCCTGTCAAAACCGAGCCATCGTGAAACAAAGCTCCCTTGAATGCCTCGTCGCTGTGGTTTGATCTATCTTTAGACCAACGTCTGCCACTCTGGTCTTGTTGACAACGTCTGGCTAGACATGATATGCAACTGTAGAGGGTGCTTATCTTTACACTGCTCCTGAGGACGCTTCGGTGTGTGGGCATTTTCAGCAAGCCACCGTGGGGAGTTGTGTATTGTGCTCTCACTTAAGCAGTCTGCTGACTAGAGGACACTTGCGTGCAACGAGATAGCGGGCCTAATAATTGCTGGAGTCTGTAAACTAAGCTGTAAATGCTGAGTGAAAGGTAATGATCAGTGCGGCGGGTCTCAAGGCCCTCCAGGTATTCAAAAAGCCAGCCAGTTGCTACCTGAAGTGCAGTTATCTGTCATGCTCCACTTAGCAAGTTGACGCAGAAGAGAGTTGCTCGCCTGCTCACGTCTCATTCTCAGCGGCTTCTAGGCATGCTGCCCATGTGGATCGAATATCCACACCAGCCTTCTCATGCCTCCACTTGGCCTTTCATTACATACTCCTCAGTAAATATCAACACCAGACATAATGTTACATATGCTGATTATGTGGCGCTTGCCATTCCTAAATGTGCTGCCCATGGTGTTGGGGAAATCCATACATTAATCTACGCTGTAATGATATTGGTGCACATGAATATTCCTTCGTTATTATACGCTCGGGGTCAAACATATTGTATTTTTTGGCTGTGTATTTCATCTTCTTGACAAAGATGTATTAAAGGACAAATCTAGTCTTTGTGTATTGTTTTACACGTGGCCTCACTGTACTATGTAAAGCAATGCTGAAGCTGATATTTATGTTGTCATCAATTGATCTGCTGATTCATTTCTCAATTAATCAACTGCTCTGTAAATTGTCAAAAGATCATCATAATTTCCCTAAACCCAGGATGACATTCAGATGGTTATTTCATTTGAGTCAAACACTGAAAATGTATTACATATACAATTAATCAGTGAACAAAACATTTTTTTGGAGTAATTGGTAATTTAATGATCATTCGAAAAATGTGTTCAGTTACCTTTGGCTTGTATGATCATCTTCTCTGTGCTAGAATACCCATACTTTTCATCTTTGAACCCAAAGGAGTAGCTATTAATTGCAGCTTGAATGTTCAAATGTCACAGTAAAGCCCATTGTTTTTAAACAATTACCTTATTTAAATATATATGTTGTAGAGAATACCCATTTCTCCACAACAACTTCTTCAAATCCTCTCGAAAATGTTTCTTTTCCAGTGACAGGCCAGCTATGTATTTATATTTCTCTCCTCAAAGAGATTTCTTTATCGTGCATTTAAAAATATTTCAATATGAACACCAGACCGTTGAGTCAACACTGTTTTATCATGCACACAGCCTTGCACGTGGCATGTTGCAGTGGAGTTTCTTGACATATTAAAAAAAGAAGATACTGACACTAGGAATATGAAACTGTTCCAGCATCTTTATTCTGTCCTTTTTCCCTTCACGCTGACTCTCCTGAGGATGAAGAATACCATCATGCCATTGTACTGTGCTGCTTTTATTGTAGACTGTTTTAAAACAGTGATAATTCATTTCCTCTTGAACCTGTCCTCATTCACCCAAGGACATACACTCCTCTGTATTGGCATCCCCCAGTTATTTAAAACACAAGCATGGCTTTCATTATGACTTCTGACATGACCCAAAATGTGATAGGAATAATGCCATTCCATTTTGATTGATGCAAGTTCGAACTTGAGTGAGAAACTTAGCTATTCTGTACACAAAACCCTCTAGAGACATTATTAAAAGTGTAAAAGAAAGTCTGTGTGGAATACACAGCGTTATAGATCCATGCTGATGTTCATATATGCATTGAATACCATCTTCATGTACCAGAGGCTGATTATCCACCAGTAAGACGACATGTGTGCTATGTGTAGTGGGAAACAGAAACGATGCACATCGAGTGCCTTGGATGTCAGAAAGCACATAACATTGAGTTAATATGATGAGTATTATATAGAAAAGTGATTTCTGTCAGACGTAATGAGATGCTTTCAGGGTCAAATTTTCATTTGTAGATGTGGTGCTCATGAAAGCATACACTAATGTACATACAAATTTATTCATACAGCTTAATCCACCCACTTATTTTCTCTCAGTTCGACTGATTAATTAGATTATGCGTTAGTTAATTCACTCATAGATATCCTGTCCATGCTTTTGTGCTGACAGCTAAAGTTAACCAGCCTTCTCTTTGAAATAGTGTTTGAATGCGAATGCTATTTAGTGTTAGCGTCAGTGCTATGGATTCAATCAAGTAGCTAACAAAAAGGTCTCACAAAGGCATGCCTACATCTCTGTAAATCAGACTTTACAACAAGATATCTATTAGGAAAAACATTGCTAGAGCCCATCAGCTGGAAACTCTAAAAGAGTTGCAAGCTGTCTGTGAGCAGCCTTGTGTTTCTGGAGTGAAATGAGTGCAGCTCTGACTGGTTGAAGGCCAATTCTGTTGCCCCTCGGTCAACGCTTTGATTTTAATTAGTCTTGGATAGCCTTACATGAGCAAACATCAACTGAGCCATTTTAAACCCCATTGAGCAAACAACAATTTATTATTATTTTTAGAAAATGACTCTTTCAATTGTTTTCATGTAGATTTACTTGTTTTTCTTGCTGAAATATGGTGGATACATCTAAAATAATCAAGACGCTTAATGACAAAGCGAAAATGCATTAAAGTGACATACCGACATGATGGTAATTGAAAGCAAACATTGTTTTTGAAGAAAACTATTGTCAAGCCACCTGGAGCGCCTATGAAGCAGTAAATCAGAACATTAGTAGGAATGTTGATCTCACTAAATCTGTATCTGTTGATCTCACAAGATCTGTATCTGGCTTTACGTGTCATTCAAAGCGTGTTGGGAGAACCATGGGTCACAGCAGATGGCCCCACATGCCGTGAGTCTCTTTGGCCAGGTACACTGATGGATACTTCTGAGAGTCAGCCTACCTTTGCTGGTATATGCAGGAAGTTGGACACTTGATTCTCCAGGCGGACTCATAAGTCTGTAACAGATGTACAACTAATAATGTCTTTACATAGACGGGGGAATAAAAGCATATTTCAGACAATGTAAGTATTTTTAAAGCCATGTGCATAGTAATACTTTAGACTTTGGGAACCTCTTAATTTGGAAATATACCATATTTGGAGAGGTTTAGGTCTAGTAAGACGTGAAGTGTCGTCCGTGACTCGTGTGGCTGTGAGGAATCTTCTGGTGACAAATTTAAGATTTGATCCTGCCAAGATAGAAGTGAAAGTGGAAAGGGGAATGTCCAATCAGTTCTGCCATCCAAATGCATTGATGAAATGCATGCACCGTGACCTTTCGTCTTTGTAAGGAAAGCGGAAGATACCTGTGAAGATTCTGCAAGACACAAGAAAAGAGGAGAGTAAATGTTGGAACATAGGATTACAGAACCAGGATGCTTTGACTGGGTCTTTCCATGTCTGTTGGCAGATAATACTGATGGGCCAGATAGCTTTTTCACAGTCAGAGAAGATGCTTCGCCTGATGGATTGCATTGGCCAGTTGGAAAGTGCAACATTTGTTACCAAACATGAGCTTTTTAAAGGTTATGGTGAATGACCAGGGCTAAAGAGATGTCATGTTTCATCACACCATGGAGGCGGTTTTCCGATTCTGTTACTCCTTTTCCCTTTTGGGCTGAGAAATGATCCTGTAGTCTTGTAAACAAGGTGTGTGTTAGCCTGACGGGGTCTGCAGCTCATTTAGATTATGTTATGGTGTATAGTGACACATGGGAAGCTCAAGTTCAACGTCTGAAGGCAGTGGTTGGTCATTTTGCTAAAGCGACAGTGACCTATCTTGGCAGGGTTGTAGGCCATGGTGAGGTTTGTCTTGTGCAGGCTAAGATGGAGACCATTGATAAATATCCTTCAGTCAAAAGAGAGTTGATGTGGTTCCTAGACAGTTTTACTGCAATGTTTCTCTTGCATCGGCTCCGCTGACAAAACCTTTGAGTGAAAATGCATCGTTTGTCTGGTTTCGCTGCTGGAAGACTGTTTTTACTTGTGTAAAAAAGCGGATCTGTTCTGCTCCTGTCCTTGCAGCTCGTAAGAAACCTTCTAAGATACAATTGGATGCAATTGAAATCGGTGCTGGGGCTGTCCTCCTATAAGAGGGGAATTGAACATCCTATCTGCTTCGTCTCACATAAGCCACCAGCTACATTACTCAGTGTTCACTCCTGTGTTCTTTGAAGTGTATGTTGGACCATCATTGCTTGTTTCTATTTATACTGATCATAACCCGTTGACGATCTAGACCAGAATGCAGAATGGTAACAAGAGACAAATGTGTCGGTTGCTCTTTCTTCAGTCCTACACTTGGCGTGCGTCAAATTAAAGGTCAGCAACATGTAATGGTGGATGCTGTGGGTGGGGGTCTTCAATATACGGGTGTACGGTGGCCCTTGGCTGTATATGATTACCTATTCTGGTCTGCTTTGTTTTCTTTCAGCCCTTCTGATTGCCTGGCCCATCCCTCCTCATGAGAGACTGGCTCCAACTGCTGGGAGCCTTTATGAGCTCGTTGTTCACAAAATAGCAATCTCTCTCCCGGCTAGAGGGCTGGTGACTTTCAGGCACCCATTTATTTTTATTTTTTTGTTTGATTATGTTTAATTTTACTTTCTGTTACAGGTCATTTAGGTTAGCAATACAGTTTAACAGCACACAACACCCACTTCATTACTACTCACTTTATATACTAGTTTGTTTCAGTTGAGTTATCTCTTATTAATTGACTTGTTAACTTTAACTATTGCTTCTTTGTCAGGTTCCTGAACAAGCTGGCCACAACACATGTAATAATAATAATTTTGCTTCTAGGGACATGAACTTAAAATTTATGGTCGTACTGCCTCCTAAATTTGTCACATTTAAGTTAAACCTGTGTGCATCGGCAAGAACAATCGCAACCAAATAGCTTTGATGTATCAAAACAATTACAATTATTATTATGGATGGGGAGAAGGGAAAACCTTTGCATTTAATTATTAACACTGAATCTCGCAGTGACAATGACTTTAACATTCACAACTATATCATTGCACGAAAAAATTCCCATGAGATGCGAAAACTATTTAACCCTGGCAAAGGATCGGGAACAGGGTACCAATGCTTACAACAAAGGAAATCCTATTCACATTGTATTTGCAGTCCATAAAAGAAAATCACTGCTTGAGCACATCTCAGCAGTGTTAATAAGCCAACTCATTTTACTAACACTTATTACAGATGTGAGAGTGGCATCAATTAATTGCAACGTAAGTTGACATCTTGTATAGGTGTTAATACATCACTAAGTACATGCATAAACCACTCATTAAAACTCAGCTTTATATGTTTAACGATTTTGGTGTGTGGTAGCATAAGTGACACAACATTAGTATGCATTAAATCTGCCTCTTGTTTTGTTAATATTTTAATGTGAGCAGGATGCACTGCTGTCCTGTATATGTAACATCTGGCGCCATGGCTCGATGCAATGTGAAGTTATGCTTCCTGCTGTTGGCCCCGGGCAAATAAAGGACAGGGAATGGATTAGTACATTGCGGTTAGGCCGGACCGAGTCTTTTTGTTTCACCCATGCTGCCCTCTTCCTTTTGAATGACCTGCTGAAGGCCAGCTTTGATACTGTTCTCTTTGAGCGATTTAAAGTATGGCTAGCTTCAGATCACTGACAGCTTCAGGCGGAAACTAGACTTGGTACCAGCAGAGAACAAACAAAACCCTATCTGCATACGACTTTGCTCAGTGCAGATCCAATGAGTGAAACATCCAGCTGTCCCAAAGCTGTGCTCAGATATTTACATGTTTGTTTCTGTAACTGTTCCCACAAACCCTTTGCAACTCTCACGGGTCACCTTCAGATAATTCTTTTTTTCGGTTTGAAAAATGGGACCTGGGCGGATAGAAAATCAGGCTACTTAAATGAACTGTATCGGTGCCAGTTTACAGTTTATTTCAAGAAACTTGTTGAGTTCTATACAAATACTATCAATAGGAACTGTATTCTGGTGGCTGACCGGAGGGCATTTCAAACTCTCCAGCTACTCAAGGCACAACTGCTCGAAAAAAAAAAATCAATTTTCCCAAAGCCTTGAACCAGCAACATGTGTACATCGTCTCCAATAGCAGATAATGAATGGAAAAATTAAACAAATTAGTAGAACATGTAAATGTGCAAGCAACAAAAATGGCATAGTCAATGTAATCAATTTGCCGACAGTAGCTCTGAATAACATCAGCAGCCCATCCCTTAAGCTAAAATTAGCTAATGTCACTTTTGCAAATACAATAATAAAACTGTAAAATTCACATTAAGGTAAATTAAACAAAGGTAAGGCGTGATCCTATTGGCTGCTTAGGTACTTGCATTGGTAAGCGCACGTGCTAGGTCTGCCGCCCAGGAGAGGCGTGTCTGTATTCATGTTTGATTGACAGCCGACCTGGCTCTGGTTAAAACTAAGTATTTACCCTTAATTTTCATGTCATCTGTTGACAGTGTGTGGTTAGCAGCGGTATTCAACCCCAGGGACCACACGCATCTATGTGGACTGAAGTGATATTTGCAACCTACGAAACCTAATCAACATTAACTATCTAACTTTAAACTGACTTTTGTAGCGCTATTTTCCGGGTGAATGTTTTTTGTGTTGCTCGTTCAACAAGCTTCCCTACAGGCAGGACGTGGGTTATTCATGTTTGTAAGCTAACGGTTAAGTAAGAATGAGATTTACACCAGCGAATGTGGGTTCTGGTTGTTGTGGTGACACTGATCTTGTGAAGCAGGTCACTGACTAAAGGGCCTTATGACAGAGCGTTAGTAACGTTACTTTATGCAAATACTTTATTGGCCATATGGACCTTCTCCAACCACCGATACATTAAAGTAAAAATGTAGGACTATGAATTGATTTTTATCATTGTTTGTGGTACTTGCAGGTTCGAGGATAATTTGAGTGGCCCTTAGTGTGTTACTGTAATTTAACACTAATTGTTTTCACAATGCGTTCTGAGTTTGCTGGGATGTTCCAGTTGGTTGTCTACATGATGGTCAAGCATCTCCTGTATTGAGGATTGACCCAACAATCTACTGTACCGTGTTCATCACATGTCATCAATGCAATAATCTGGCTGATATGTGTTTGAATCGTTTTTTTACTACAACGTCAAGGCAATCAGGCTGCCGGCCATACTTGTAAGTAGAAGCAATTTGTTGCCAGTTTAATATTTTCATGTTGACACTATAAAGAATAATAAAAAACATTTATATGCTATAAAATCTTTATAGGACACTACACAAAACTTTAAGATGCAGTGTTTTTTCTTTGAACTGTCTGGCTCACACCCCATCCTGTCAGTCGCTAATGTGTAGTCTGCTCCTCTTGATAGATTAACTTGTAGCCACAGTGCTGTTTTAACCTTGGCAAGAAAGGTTGTGGCACTTTGCTGAGTGGTGAGGTCCCTTGAAAGCTCCGGCTTCCCATATTTTGATGTACAACGGTCTTATTTTTAAGTGATGTCTTTGCTCTGTTTAGACTGCTGGAGCACACAGTAGGTTTGCTGTCCAGATGGATGTTTTTTTTCCTCCTCTTGACGTATCTGATGAAAAGGCTGCACTCAAAATGTGTAGCCCGAGGGACATGTCAGTAGAGTGATATTAACAAAGTTCCCAAAATCCATCCATAACTTTACTTCTTTACTAAACTGAACCAGGGATATGATGCTGAAATTGTTAGTTTCGTGGAGTTATGGGACATATTGAAGTAAATATCTGCAATGGGAGGTCCACGTGAATGCTCCAGTGTCATGATTGCACTGAAGTCTCCCTTTTTATCAAAGATCAAAGCCTTGTTGTGGAGAAGTATACCCAGGATTACACAGGATATACATGTGTCTTAGTTTGACAGTATCACTGTGACAGGTTCCCCTCTAAGCACCAAAGAATGAGCAGCCAGAGTGATGTTCCAGAATAACTTTTATTGTCTTAGGCCCGCAGAATGTGTCTCTGCTCTCCACGCTCCTGATCTTCCATCTGTCCAGCTCCTTTATGGAGACAGACTCAGATACACAAACACAGATCGTCATCAGCTGGACTGATTACCAATCTGATGACCAATCAGTCCAGCTGATGACAATCAGACACCGTTCCCTGAACCACACCCCCGCTCCACCCACTCTGCAGCCGAGCATCCCGAGCATACTAAACACCCCCCGCTGCCACAATCACATTTTCAGACACTTCCACACATCATGTGTATCAGAACCTTTCATGAGGAGATGAAATGTGCAACAGAATTCCCTCTTGACATGCTTGACAACAACCATTGTGACATGAAATCTAACATCAATGGAACATTTCTATAAACAAACTCACATGAACACGATCAGACATTGTTGACGACACATTTTTTTTTTTTACAAATACTAATTGTGAAAATAATAGATTTAAAGATAAACTTGCGTACCATATAGTGAGTAGCCTATATAAGGCGCGTGCTTTCTCTTTACCACCCTGTGTTTGGTCTCTATTCATTATTTAATATCCAAATACTTTTGTGATTGCTGGTTCTGTTCATGGTGTAGTGGGTGGACTGTTTAGCTGAAGCTGTAACTATTCTGTATTTTTCTGTTTTCCTTCTATTCTTTTTTGTATGTTACTTGTTGAAAAAGAAAATGCTACGTACTATGGCATCTTCTGTTATCTTGAGTTTACACATGTGTTTCTTGATCTTCAGGACTGCAGCACACGCTTGTTCATCAAAGTCATCAAAAGCACAAAAGACTGCATTCACAGGGTTGCAGCATTCATAGACAGCCATGTCCGTCTGTACTGTGTTACTGTGTAGCAAATGTCACTGAATTTGATTATGTTATTTTCTGACATGCCTGGCCTACACAAAGCTGGTGTTAGCCATATATGAAGGAACTTGCTGATCTCTTCCTCTTTTAGTATTTTTGTGTAGAAAGTTTGCCGGTTGATGTAAACCTAGCAGTACTCTCCACATTCTGAATGTTTGCAGTCTAAATCTTAAAGATGTCAGCTCATGTCACCATTTGAAGACCCCAATGTGCAAAAGGATCCAATGCTCGTGTCATACTGTTGCTCACTCAGTATGGTGCTTATTAAGTGAAATCCATTTATTGTTCCGCTGCTGTGGAATCTGTCGCTGCATGCGGTGAGAATTGTACAGCTGCCATCAGTTTACAGCTGCAACCCTGATTGGTTGCTCATGCTGATTGTAGACGATGTACTGTACATTACATCTGCATTCTTTGAGAGGAAAATCTGAACTCATTGTACTTTCTGTGGGGAAGAGAAACATGGTTATAATGGGTGTGTAGGAGCAAACTTGTCTATGTTCAGATTCAAATTATTGTGTATGTGTGGATCTGCACTGTAGATTGATTAATTTAGACCCTTACTGTCACCTAGTTTATTTAAACCGTTACGTCGGATTTGTGTCACGCCTCTTAAAATATGGTCATTCTGAATATCGCCGCGGCCCATAATAAGTGTATGATAATCTTTGGTTTTTAACCGTTGTTTTTTAAAATCCCACGTGAAGTGGGATTACAGTGAATGCAACCACCTCCATAACAAGATCATTGGAATTCTTAGGGCAGCCTTCCGCTCATAAATGACAAACAGCGATATTCATAAATATGATGTGATTTCCGTCATTTCGTGTCTATGCATTTAGATTTTCAAGATTAAACAGACAATAAAGAGTGCTCTTGGCCTTCAACTGGTGGTTACAGAATGCCAGTATCCCAGATTTGTCGAATGAGCTTTGTCGAATGGGGAGTGCATTCCAATACTCATACTACCATACTATTATATGTCCTAATACATAGTACGTCAAATATTTGTCCACCAGATGAAACAGTAAGAGGGTCAAAGTTCAAGGTGCAATGTTATGATGAGTAGCTTGTCCCAATTGAATTCATACTGCACAGTTAGTAAGGGCTGCTACTACTAAAAGTATGCAATTTGGAACACAGCTGTAGTTACATTCCCAAAGGTTGACTTGCTGATTTGATCAGCGCTCAGATTTGTTTTGTTCTCTCTCAAATCCTTTGTCGTCAATAGACTTTTCTTTGGCTCTTTTTAAATGGCGGTCTTCGAAAAATTTTATGATGTATTAATAGCTTTTGAGTCTCTTCAGTATTTTCTCAATGTCATCAATTATGTAATGCTGGAAAATATTTGAAAGGAATGTATTATCTGTTCTCCCCACTGAATTTAACTTTGTTGGGCTCATGCTAATGATACCTTTTTTTTATTGTCAAAACAAATGAGAAACTATGTTCTTGTTTAATATAGAATCCTAAAAAGATAAAAGTCACAAACCATTTTTTACACTGTCCATTTCAGAAATTATGATCTAATTATTTGTTCAAAATAAATGTCCAAAATTACAGTCAAAATACACATTTCATGTGGCGGTACATGATCGCTGACATGAGTTTTGTGTTGGTGACCAAACGTCATGTGGATTTGGAGTGAATATAATTCTTTAGCATGGGTTTTATGATCATCTACTCTCACCCTTTTTTATTTGTTTTGTCAAGTTATCTAACACACTGAAGTAACAAGCTTCATCATTAGCTTTACTATTTTTCCATGATGCCGACTCATAAATATGCATCCAAATCTAGCTGACCTCTAATTTAAAAAAAAAGGTTTCTGCATCTACTGTGAAGAATAAAACACATCCAGGAACTCGAATGACTGAATTTCCAATGTAATTTTAAGTAACTACTTTTTTGATAGAAATTGCAAATTTGATATTGATGCAAAATGCAAATTGAACCTAGATTAATTATAGTCAGTCTCACTAATATGGATTGAAAAACACAGTTTGCTTGTCTGTTTCAGGTGAACATCTCCGTGTATGTCCTCAGGGAAGCACATGCTGCACCCAGGAAATGGAGGACACATTTGGTCAACAAAGCAAACAGGACTTTGAGAATCTAATTGATGAAATTAGTCATGAATTGAGAAGCACTTATGTTGCCAGGCATCAACGATTTGATGGTAAGTCTATTTTTTCTTCATACTTTGTGCTGATAAATGTTCCTATTTCGTCTCATTGATTCAACAATTTTAATTACAGTCCCAGGAGAACGAAAATGCGTCAAAAATAATAAGTATAGGATTTTGTGTTAATTTGAGAAGGTTCACTGTTTTGCAGTATAGCTGTCCTCCCTCAATTGGAAACGAGCTGTGTAAATCTTGTTGATACGCCTTGCAATGGCTTGTTTCACAGTGACTGACAGCTGGAACAGCAGCGCAGAGCCCAACTCTGTGTACCTGTGCTCTGTGCAATCGTGTCGTAGTTCTATGGTGACTTGACCACCACACACAGGACGGGATGCATTCATTACTGAACCAAGACTCACTGTACCTCTCCACCTCTCCCTGTTGGAGCAAAGTTGAATGAGAAACAATAATCCCTCCAGCTCCCAACATTATACTGTGTGGGAGGCGGGAGCTTATCACTGTGGACAATGATGAAGGGTGGTGGAGATGAAAATTCTCCAGCAAAGCCATCTGTCAGCATTGTTGGCAATGAGTGCAACATGAAACCTTTTAATGAGTTATTACTCGGAAACTTTTTGAAGATGACTGACTGAATTTCATTTTTTTTTCTCAGAGTGAATGGCAGGGCAAACAGTGATTGGAAAATGCCCCAGTGCTTTCTTATAAACATTGTAATATAATGATATATTTAGAGTGCTGAGACACACAATACTCTATCCAATATTTATTATTAGCCCTAAATCCTTGGCATATGGTTTATGTATAATCAGACTTTGTATAATTCTGCCTCAACACTTTCGAATGCAATTGAAAAACACTGCAATCTGCCTCTATTATTGACGTCTCAATTTATGGGCTGGGTATAGAAACAAATAGTTTTTTCTTTTGGTGGAAAGAAGAAAATAATTAAAGTGACTCTAATCAGCAATTCATTACGGTGATATTAATTATCGGCATGCAAATGAATCTATTTGAAAATATTAGATTCAGTATATCATGCAGCATTATGATTTATTTCTATTTGGGTTTTCTGCACACATATCAGTTTGGATGACAACGTTGCTAAGTCTTCTTTATACAACAGTATAATGTAATATTGGCACATTTGCCTTCATGACGCCTTATTACATGACAAGTCTCCTTATGTATTGTCTATACCAGGGATTCCCAAAGTGTGGTGCGCGCACCCCTGGGGGTGCGCGAGCTGCCTCTAGGGGGTGTGCGAGAGGAAAAATTTAATGGTGGTCTAATGGTGTAATAATTAATATTAAACATTCTCAGGGCTCTCAAGTGTCATTTCGGTCTTAACTCACGCACTCCCGCCACACATCGTATTTCTTACGCTGAAAAAAACTCTCGGCTATTTAATGTTTGAATGCAGGGGTGCTCAATACGTCGATCGTGGTCGCCGCCGAGCTCCGACGCCGGTCTGCGGTTTTTTTTTACGGTGTGGGGGATTGGGGGTGCGTGAACCCGGTCGGGATGTAGAAGGGGGTGCGTGGTCTAAAAAGTTTGGGAACCCCTGGTCTATACTGACTCCTAAATCAGTAGCTGCAACTTTTTTTAATTTTGCACCCTCGTGAGAGCTTCAGAAACTCGTTAAGCAAAATGTTTTACGGCAGGATAGATTTTAAAAAAACTGGATTAAGGTAACATTGAAAAACAATACTTATGCATTGGTTGATTTCATTTGCTGTTCTGTTTTTAAGTTGGTTACTTGAAGAAAGCGTTGTTATATCTCAATTGGACTATCCTTATCAGATACAGATTAAATAGAACAATGTCTTCATGCACATGTTTGGTTAAAACATTTCCAGTTGTAGTCATGAAGGAATAGCAAAGCTGCAACCATGTAATCATCAAACTTTGACTGAAATAATGGGTAATTTATCAGTTTTAGTATCATATTCTCCAAAGTAGTGGAAACAAAGTGCTTTACAGACAAAAGAAAAGAGAAATGTAGAAACCACACAATGTAAAATGTAGAAAACAGTAGAGTTTAAAGAGGCTTTTGATCTGTGCTGAGACTTTAGCAGCAGGCTTTTCTTCAGTCACGGAGCAGCAACAGAAAAAGTCATCTGAATAAAAGGGTATTATATTCCCATTATGTTCCCATCTACAAGCTGTGTGTAATTATTGTTGATGAGTTTACAATAGATAATTAAATGAACCTAATTCCTTCTATATGGATCACATATACTGTGATTAATACATAATCTTGTCCTGTTGTTAAGTGGTTTCCACTATTTATGCCAGAAGCATAAAAGCGAGCTTTCTGCTTGAACACACAACTTAAATGGAAGTTTTAGTGTTAGACGCAAATCCAGCATTGTATTTCTGTACTCCTGCTGTTATTATTCTGCTCTGTATTTTAAATTGATATGCTTGCGTGTCATCAGTGGAATTTAAATTGCAAAACGACAGCAAGTCGCTGTGAAATGAGGACTAGAGGCCATGGATCTGAATTACCTCTGAATTCAAAATTGGTATTAAGTATTGTGCTACCAGTAATACACAACATCTGAAGAATAACAAAATACTTTATTGACACATTACAACACAACCAACAGTTTATCAGATATTTAACTACAATAAAAAGTCTCACTAGCTTTTATTTACTTTTACCTTTTTAATGGTTATAGTCCAGCACTATTGGCAAACCGCAACATCTTTGATTTCATGTACTATTTTGTCAAAATTGTTGTCTTATATATATATATATACAGGACTGTCTCAGAAAATTAGAATATTGTGATAAAGTTCTTTATTTTCTGTAATGCAATTAAAAAAACAAAAATGTCATGCATTCTGGATTCATTACAAATCAACTGAAATATTGCAAGCCTTTTATTCTTTTAATATTGCTGATTATGGCTTACAGCTTAAGAAAACTCTAAAATCCTATCTCATAAAATTTTAATATTTCCTCAGACCAAGTAAAAAAAAAGATTTATAACAGCTGAGTGTTTGTCAAGGCTCAGGAAACCCTTGCAGGTGTTTCGAGTTAATTAGACAATTCAAGTGATTTGTTTAATACCCTACTAGTATACTTTTTCATGATATTCTAATATTTAGAGATAGGATATTTGAGTTTTCTTAAGCTGTAAGCCATAATCAGCAATAAATCAGAATAAAAGGCTTGCAATATTTCAGTTGATTTGTAATGAATCCAGAATGCATGACATTTTTGTTTTTTTAATTGCATTACAGAAAATAAAGAACTTCATCACAATATTCTAATTTTCTGAGACAGTCCTGTATATCATTTTAATTGTTTTGAGACTTAAGGTTTGTGTGGGTCCACAATATTCCACTGTTACACACACTGTGTCAGCACCTTGTGTTATCTTACACATTTTCAATATTATTTATATATTGTTGAATAATCTGTTTATATATTGTTGATATACATAAATGACCTATAATACATTATGTCATCATGAATATTACCTCTTCTATATGGATTGAAGAGCAACAAAGTCAAAGCATAGGTTTCCATATCGGACTGAATAATGAGTGATTAATAGAGCAATGCAATACTCAACAGTCCATGTCTTATATTTCTATGTTGATTCTCTTCAAGCTTACCAACATATTATATGAAACTAATACTATCCAACTTATTATATGAAACTAATACGATTCAGTTACAGCATGCAACTCTCGAATGACTGCACATTGCCCAGAAACTCAATGTCACAATTTTTTTCCAGGAATATATACTTCTGTAGCTCCTGTTTGATTCCTGGAAATGTGCATACATAAATAAGTGTTATTTTCATCAGCCACTGTCAGGGTAGTGAATGTCAAAAGGAGGACTGCAGTGAAAGAGGAAATGGGGTTTCTCCAGCTGCACTTAGATGCATGACTCCAGGCGATCCTGTTCTCTTGGGGTTTGCTGCCATTCTCCATCATTTCCTCAGCTTCAAAGCAGATGCAGAGTTCAGCTTGGCAGCCCTCTGCCGTCTGGAGACTATGTGTCTTCTGAGGTTCTCGACTGACCACCCATTCGAGAAATCGGAGATATTGATTGCTGGATTTGAATTCAGCCCTTGTCTTTCCACGCCATTAATTGAATCTTAGTGTTGGAAGTTGTGGGATTTCAAGCAGGAGAAATCATCTAAAATGGAACCAGCCAATAATTTTTTTTTTTAAATGCGTCTTTCGCTTTTTTCAAGCACAATTAGTGTATTATGAGTTTCTGCATTTTTTTTAAACTTTGTATTCCAGAAACAATATGTGTAGTGTGTAGTGGCCTTGATTCGGGGTCTAAATACACAGTTGAGGATCCAAACAACACATAGCTGTTGGATCAATAAGGAGTTATTGACCATCTATTTAATACCTGGCTACAGAGTCCCACCCACACAGTCAGTGTATGTATGTATCCTCTTCTTTTTATGCATGTTGTGCGATGAGTGTGACTGTAGCTGACAGTCGCTGGCCAGCCCACGCATACCTGACACCACAGGCTGTGTGTGACAGTAAGAGTGCACAGCCTCGACGATGCCAAGACCATCCAAGCACAAATACAGAAATATGCAATAACAACCCATGTTGCACTGTTCAACCATGTGTATCTATGAATGAAACAGCACCATCTGAGTAAATATGTGCCAAACATGCAGCCACAGTTACCGCAGTGTATTAATACATTTTGCCTCTTTGCTAAGTAATGCAAATCCTACTCTGCTACCAAAGACCCCAGGAAACAACTGCTCAGAGAAATTAGATAAATGGCTGTCACACAGCATTCTTTTCCACTTTCTCGTTAATCAGGGGTCAATTGTTGGCCCTCCACTGACTATGAACACCATGTTGCTGGTTAACCAAATATAATATTAATGCAGTCCTACCTTCCAATTGATCTTCTTTGAAATAAACAACTTCAAACAAATTCCTGTCAGCAAGACAATATTTAACAACTGGCACAAAATGGCACCAGTTGTATTGTTGCTTAACGTTACCCATAGAAAACCACAGAAGATAATGTTGTGTTTTGACCAGTGTAAATGACCCTCATTGCAAAACAAAGTATGGTTGTGAGCTTTTATAATCTACTCTTAACTGTCTACAAGGCCCATATTGATGATTGTTACTAATAAGTGTACCCTTTGATGTTTCAAATGCCATCTGCACATTGTTTTGTACAAGTGATGATGGATTTGTGGCCATTTCTTGAGAAAAACGTCCCTGGGTATTACAGGGATGCTATGCTACAAATGTATTTGACTCACTCCCTAGCTTTTAATGAATGAAGGTGAACAAATGATCTTTGTAAAACTAAAATGTAACTGTGCTGCTATATGTACATTTCCTGAAGTCTTAAACATTACGTGCCAAACATTACCGACAGACTGGACAACCAACCTTTTTATCCTCCAAACTAATGGCTTGTCATAGTTTAGGAGATTTTGTCGTAATTGATGCTGCAGGCCACTTTCCACAAAGGTCCTCACAGCAGATGTCACCTCATCCACAGATACCTCTGGTTCCGTAGTCTCTATTTTTCCGATACCGGTGCTAAACCAGTACTTTTAAAACGATACCGGTGCCTAAACGGTGCCTGAACCGATACTTTTTTTTTTTTAACGCACAATGAGGACATTAAAAACCTCTTTGGCCATATTCCCTGTAGAAGCCGTTATCATGGAGCACTGACAAACAACGGATATCAGACTGTTAACATACACAACATATGTTCTCCATTATATGATGTGATATGTATTGTCATGTGCAGACTTTATAGGGTTAATCCTGTCACTGTTTTGATGGGCAAAGAGAACAACCAATCAGAGGGACTGAAGATGACACGTGACAAATAAAGTTTTGCTTCTGACAGCGAGAGTTACACTGAAACAAAGTGACGCCCCACGGTCTTTATTCCTCCGTCATTATATTCCCGGTAACACCGGGTATACAGCCAGGACCGCTGGACATCAACACATCTGCTAGCAGACTGTCACGCCCGTAGCTCGTGTTAGCTACGAGCTCGTGTTAGCTACGAGCTAGCTTAAGCATGGTTATAATGGCTAATTTATTATTTCTTGGCCTACTTTTATGAATGAAAGACTTGCAGTCAACGTTACGGTACTAATCTAAATTCAGGCTGCTCGTCATAATCGGTCTCCACGTGTTCAGGGGGACCGGTGACGGTCTCCCCATCGCGCCCAGCCTGACGCTGGTGTGCTCGACACGGGCTCACGTAGTCACACACGGCCAGGGTTGCCAGGTCTGTGTGACAAAACCAGCCCAATGGCCAATTAAAACCAGCCCAATATCAGAACTCAAAATATGCCCGTGCCAAACCATATACACTGCTTTTAAAGTCCATGTCCAGTACCGCTGCTAACCATGTTGGTGTCCTAAGCATAACTCCTTCATGATGGGGGGGGCGCAAGTGACTTTTTTTCGTCAGGCGCCGGCACCGGAGCTCTGCGGCGCGCGCGAGACGGAGATCGGAGTCGTGTTAACGCGACACGTAGAGACAGAATGACATGCTGCTGTAGAGACGACCAACAACAGACGGATTGGAAGCTCATTCTGCACATGCGTTAAATGCGTTAAAAAAATTAACTATTTAATCCTGTAATTTAATCATAACGCGTTATTTTTCACAGCACTAATATATATATATATATGGTTCTTTGAAATAAGTTTTTTTGAGAAATCATAGGTTAGGGCACTTATAAGCTAGATAGCTTCAGCCTCGACCCTTTCGGTCAGCCACTTTCTTCTTTTGTTGAATTCTGATTGTTGTATATTTTGCTGATCGAAATAAACTAAACTAAACTAAAATAAAATAAACTAAACTAAACTAAAATAAACTAAACTAAGGGGTTAAAAGGGCCCCATTTGTGAATCCCACAGAACCAAACCCACCCCGGGATGGGGTGTAGGAGTAATCACACGAGGTGATTCTCGCCAAACCGTCCCATCCCGTTGGGGAGGTCGGCGATTCATAATCATACTCGCCTATGAATCGCTCCTCCCGTGGAGGCGATTCTGAACCGCCTATCGCCCACCGCTCCTGTGAGATTCACAAATCCCTGCTGCTTTGCTGGAAATCACTTCTACTTACAGACTCTGGTTCGGGGCTCCGTGACGTCACTAGCACCAAAGTGCTTAGATGTCACGTGACAATGTTTCCATGGTGACGGACAAGGTCGCGGAGATCGAAGGCACTGCGTGGATGTGTCGGCATGTACGTGCTGATCTGGAGTCAGTTTGGTAGGATTTGGGTATAAATAAATTATTTCATTTAAAATATGGATTTTTATTTAAAGATATCCATGTAATTTGCATGCAAAATAGGTCTACCCGAACCAGCGGACAAAAAATTCAACCCGCGGCAACACTTCAAAAGTAGCACAATTCCGCGGGAAAACCGCGGACCTGGCAACACTGCACACGGCGCAGCCTCCGCTGTCAAAGTTTAATGATAGGCTATCGTAACCTGCTGACAGGGCGGAGTCACCAGAGAAGTTCACAACAATAGTTTTTTTCAATTTTAATCGGCTCAGGCACCGGAAAGAATCACCGAAATGTGCGTTGCGTTTCGGTCCGGGTAATACCGGTTGTATTGGAACCGGTACCATATTGGCACCGGGTTTCGGTACCCAACCCTACTCAGCATCATGATGCTCTGTTTGCAGCTCTTGCAGACATTCATTTGGACAGACCTCTTAATTACTTAGACGTGCCAACGATTTATGTATGTCTTTGACATTTCACCAACTTTGTTATTGTGAAATATGATACCTCTCATGCATTTTTCCCTAATTAGATTGAGTCGTCTTGTTTCCCCACTCATTTATAATTAATGCATCCATATTGTAATGCTACATTGTCATCACTCCAAAACAGAGCTTAGAATTATATCAAATTGACTTAATACCATAAATTCTGCCATAATTACATCGCTGGAATATTAATATTATAGTAAAATAATATTGTAATCACTCCAAAACAGAGATTTTAATGATATTAAATGTACTTAATACCATAAATTATGCCATGATTAAATTGCTGAAATATGAATTTGATATAACCAGATGCATGGGGTAGATACCCTGGCTGCATTAAGATATTTTTTGTTCCTTTTCTTTTTGTAAAGTGCACTTTTTTGTTGGCATTCATCAGCATACACGTCACTTAGCACCACTGACTACATGCTTTACCAACAACAAGCACACATCCTGCTTGGAGCTTTGCCTATTTAAAGAACTGCTCACTGCAGTCGTTCATTTCCAATAATATTTTAAACGACTCATGCAACATCACAAGTCATTCATGCTGTGTGCTGCTGAAAGAAAAAAGTGATATGATACCCTCTTAAGATAGCAGATAGGTAAAGCTAATTTAATCAGATCCCCATAGGACCTCTTCAAACTAACACTTACTGGTACATGCTGCTAAGACATGCTTATAAAAAATACCTATTGTGATACGAATAGAGAAATCAAGTCAGCATGTTGCATGTAGTTTCAGAAATGGTGTTAAAATGAATAAAGGATTGGAATCTAGCATTTCTCCTGAGGCAAAAGTGATCTTTAGCCTCCAAGCCAACATCAAGTTTTAGTCGCTGCTGGTTGCATTTGTCTCAATCAGCTAATAAATACATTTGAGCGTGATCTACTGCCTTGTAAATGAGGCATATGTTTCACGCTGTATTTCTTGTTGGTGTGCAACGGCAGCTTTCGATATAATTAACCAGGTGTCATTTGGAGTCGTGCCATTTGGTTTCTCCGCTGCTGTAGTTTGTCATTTCACCTGCAACGCTGAGAACTAATGAACACTTCAAGTCCATTACCGTTTGGTCTGGGCCATTCTGATAAGTAACTGTGATGTGAATGGCTCAGAGGGCAGAATTGATTCTTTCGTGGATATGTGGTCATGTGACCTCGCTACTGTGAATTGCTTTAGAATGAGAATCACTGTGTTTGCCAAATGTACATTGTACACTGTTGATATGACAGCTGTATACAGCTCAGTAAAACCAACACAGCTAAAAGTGAAAGGTTGAGTAAAACAAGTCAAAGAAAGTTAAATACAAATATTATACAGTTGATTTGATGAAAAATGATATTATGTTATGTTACATATTCTGTGTAAGAATAGTAAAAATAATTTGCTATGTCTGCAATTATTTTAGAAATCTAGTATTCTACAAATAGTATTCTTCCATCTGTTAATTGATTAATCAGATACAAAATAGTTTGGCTTTATTAAGCAGCAATAGTCGAGAAAAAACGAATTGACACAATTTTCCAAAGTCTTGTCGAGTTTGTCAGCTCATTGTTTTGGTTTTGCAGCATGTTATTGTTTTAATTTATTCTTCTCTCCTCAACCCTGTTCCAGGTGCAGCAGGTAGCTGTTTTAAGTAACCAGGGTTCTTATCGTCATGGAAAACCTGGAAAAGTCATGGAATTTAAAAATGGTTATTTAAAAATGAAATCCCAGAAGTTTTGGAAAACTCATGGACATTTGTTATATTTATATGTTCATTTACGCAGTTTGATTAAAAGAATAAACATTTATACACATATTTATTATTTTAGTCAAACTATTGTCTCTCATTAATTTGTGTCATTTAAGGTATACTACGAGATTTTACAAAATGTTTGGTCATGGAAATTTAAAGGTTAAAATTCATGGAAAGGTCATGGAAAAGTCATGGAAATCCATTAGTCAACATGTGTATGAACCCTGAGTCACATTATTTCTGATTAACTGCACACTATCTTCCCAGCACCAATCAGCAGATAGAAAAACGTCAGCATCAGCATTATGTTTCCGTCAGAAGACCAAACCAGAACGGAAATGAGACAATATTGATCTTACATTTTTGTCCAGAACGATGGCTCCAAAGAAACTGCTAATCTGTCTGGTAGATGACATGTAAAGAGGCTAACGCGTTCGCCATATCAACTTTATGAGGCGATTATTAGTCAATATTGCATTTACAGCTTTCCCCTTTGTCCAAGTGACCAAAAATATACAAATACTCCTGCTTTGAAACTTTGGATGGTACATAATGCCGTATTAAAGACAAAAACGAGAAATGTAAAACACCTTCTGTAACCTCCATCACCCTTTATGACAGTGGATTCTCCTGTCTAGTCATGAACTATTTTCCATTGCAATTGAATTTAATCATGGTCCTTGAAAGGGAGAACTATCATTATATAGATACCAGATGGTCAGGAATATTATCATCTCTTCCCAAGTCATGAGGCCAACAACAAGTGGTACTTCTTGCAGAACGGCTGCAATCTTTACAGATTATTGTGGCATTTATTGCATTTCCTTCGACAGCCTTACGCTTCCCCCATATGTTGCGACGCTCAATAATGTGTCACAGGAGCAACATTGCAATTCAATGTACAGGAAATCATTCCGCAATAAACATCCGTTCCATCAAGGTACATAAATAGATGTTGTGTTTGCAGGTGATTGAGGGACAATATAGACCTCTTGCAGTGCAAACACAAAACTTATTACTTTCCAGAAATAAATACGAGGACCGCTTAGACTGGTGTTAAAAGTAATTTACCGGAGATAACAAATCAACAAAGCTGTGAAATCAACATCAGAAGCCTTAATTGATTTGCTATTTTGGTATTCTCTGGTTGTCGGCGTATTTGTGTCGGCATCGAAATTGAGTCGACTTCCTTTTTAAGCCTTGCAAGTCTTGCAATCAGACACAGTTGATGTAATTTTGCATTTCTATTTCAATCACAAATGATGTTCCCGGTGTATCTTAACAATGTATGATGCCATGTACAGTATGATCAAGCACAGTTACACATGAAAGAACACAAGGCCATAAGTGACACTTTATCTTTCCTTCTTTACCCAGAATTCTTCCTGGAGCTACTGGAGAACACCGAGAGGTCCCTGAATGAGATGTTCGTGAGGACTTACGGCAAGCCTTACATGCAGAACTCCGAGGTCTTTGAGAACCTGTTTGCAGAGCTGAAGCGCTACTACACGGGAGGAAATGTTAACCTGGAGGAAATGCTAAATGACTTTTGGTCGCGGCTACTGGAGCGTATGTTCACGCTGCTCAACTCCCAGTACGTCATCACTGAGGACTATCTGGAGTGTATCAGTAAGTACACTGACCAGCTCAAGCCCTTTGGAGACGTGCCCAGGAAGCTCAAGGCTCAGGTTACCCGGGCATTCATCGCTGCACGCACATTTGTCCAAGGGCTGTCTGTTGGCCGGGAGGTGGCCCAGAGAGTGTCTAAGGTAACGGTGTTCACAACTTTAGTCAAATATAACGAGGGTATAAAACACCTAATCAACTGCTTGCTTCTGTCATTTTCAAACATATTTAATTTCATCGCTCTCGCTCTCTCGACTTTTTATTGGATGTCTTGTTTGGTGTTTCTGCAGCGAGGACACTGTTCCCTCTGGTTCTTCAAACAACTTCTTTCCAGATACTTTTCTGACTAACATGTGTTCTCTTGGTGCACGTGTTCAGGAAGCTTGAGGCTCGAGGCGGCTTGTTTTCAGGTGCTGTCTAGAAAACGCTGTTGAAGAGTCTGTGGATTGCTCAGTAGAAATGCCCAGACAATGAAAAAGCAGAGAAAACAAATGGTGTGCTATCACTGTGTGTTGCTCGTTTTCCTAATATTTGTTCAGCCAGAATACAGAAGCCATTAATCATGAGCCAGCCGTAGTAGTTTGTTTGATACTATGTAATCGTAATGCTGCATCTGCTCTATATAATACTGCTCTGGGAGCTTGTGTAGTTCTGATCGCGTACAAAGTGAGATTAAAGGAAAAGCAAGAAGAGGCTAAGGCTTGGATTTAGTCGCACTGAACAACAATACGCCTTATTATGTGGAGAGAGAAGCCCTAATAGGCACTTTGGTGGTTTCTTTTCACTACTGCATTGATATCACTTTGATTGAATTAACAACTCTATATTAAATATGTATAGACCCGCTGTATAGTATATAAATGGAGGACAATTAAAAAAGTGGCAATAATCAGAGACAGAGGTGAAGACCCGACTGTTATCTGTGTTTTCTTGTGGCCCCGCTGGTGCACTCAGTGAACTCTGAACATGTTCTCTTCAGTGTGTTTATTAGTTCCCTCCTCACCAGTAGTGGTGGTGAGGCTCGTGTCGAAGCAGGCACAGAGGATGTGGTGTTAGTATGTGTTTACCGAGTTACACTCGGCCTTTCTCACAAGCTAGGATGTCCCAGCTTCACCTCCTTGACATTTCAGTGGGACATGAGCTCCAGGTCATGTGTCTGTGACTGCAGCCCCTTGATCCCCCAGGGTACCTATCTATCATGAGGGATTGGGTGAGGGCATAATAAAATGTGACACCCTGCTAAAGGTTTCTGTTGCACAGCGTCTTTAGATGTGACAGCCATGCTTATTGCTGCTGGGATATATATTGAATTAAAGTCGGCGATGGAGTACTTTATTGCTTTTCACAGCTTTAGAGACAAGAGACAAAACGCAAGACTTTGAGGAAGCAGAAACTTGTGTTTGGAGTCTGCATCTCACAAGCACAGCTCATACTGATCCCAGATCAATTACCCAAATAATACATCTGCTTCTGTTTATTTGCAGTGATTAAAATTGTGTAGTCTTCCGCCTGGTTATTGAGACAACAACTTTGTAATGTGAATGCACTCACTGTAGTAAGATGACAATGATTTTGACGGAAACAAATGAGTAAACTCGTTCTGCTTTCCTAAAAAAATGCAGAGACCGTTAATGGGCTGCATGGACTTTGTAAAGTGAAAATCGTATCAGACTTCACAGTATATGTGGCATTTCTACAGGAGGAATCGTTAAGTGTATCAGTCACTCGGTTACATTTGTTTTCCTAAAATACAATGGAAATAATCTATTGATTTGTAAAATCACTTCTATTGTTACCAGTGTGGTTTATTATTAACTGAATATGCGAGACACTACACTATATAACTCGGTTGTACAGATATGTTAATTAAACCAACGAATTATTAGTTGACAAAAGTGCATTCTTGGTGTTGGTCAACTAAAAATGTCTTTGGTCACTTGTACATATTCTAAATTACCAATATTTTACTAATGTGAAATTATTATTATTATTATTTTTTAAAGTAATGACTAGAAATTAAGAAATGTGTTTTACAAAAAGAATGAGTTTGGGACTATTTATACTACAGCTAATAGTAATACTACTAATGATAAGGATTATAATGAACTGCTAATACTATTAATATTTCTCCTAATTATTCTAATAATAATGATAAATAATAGTTGGAATATACTATGACTACTTACAACAACGAATATATTGTTTTTGAGCCTCTCTTCTGACTGTGGAGCTACACAAATACCTCCAGTCCTCTCTTTATGATACTTAGGGCTGGAAAGAAAAATTACTTGTAACCTTGTATTGATAAGTTCTTTAAATAACATGTTATCGCACTAAGATACCACTTGGAGAGAAACTTTAAGCAAAGCATAGATTTTCTATCCACTTTACCCTGCGGTTTTCTTCATGGATTTCCACCGAGACAAAAACATGACATTCTTCATACTGCTGCATGAATGCAGACACATCCAGTTTTCATTTTATCTACTAAACTCTTTCACTGTTTGTGTGGCCTGAGGTCGTCAACTAAAGAAACACAATGTTTTCTTTCCTCTTCAGATCAAATCAATTTACAGGGTAATTCGTAGTCTATAGAACTAGAGGACTTCAAAAGTGCATCCCTTTTAAAAAGAAAAATAACAAAACATTAAGACTACAGTACACAAGGTGTCGTGTCACATTTGTATCTTTTTTAAAGAAAATGAGAGATTAGTAAGTGCTTGCAACGGCATGTCCTATAGCCTGAAAAAGTGGGTTTTCAGCCAGAAAGATGCTTCATGGAAGACAGAAAACAGTCCATTAGCCGAGACCCAGGAGACCTTTCATTTTGAACTTCTTTACAGGGCTCCAGAGTGCAAACATTTGAGTGTTAAGGATACAAATGTTGAGTGCAGCACACTTTTAAGAAATCACCTAATAACAACAACATCTTTACTAGGTCAAGTTTGTGTTTGCTGTCTGAAAGGTCGCAGTACTCGCTCACATGTGGCCAAACAGACGACCACTGATAGGATGTTGCCCTTGGGTACACACAAGGTCTACATGTGACCTGAATGTCATACGGCAGAGGACAGCTGGCTCAGTCAATGGTTTCCTGTTGTTTATTTTCTGCGGATATTCCTTCACCAACACCTTCTCAATGAGACAGTTGAACGCATTTCTTTATACTTTGTTGACTCCCAGCTGTTCACCAAAGTCACACCCGTCAAGTCAATTTAATTCCCAATTAATAGGCACATTTGGGATTCTAGACTAAGAGGGCCATACAATTTGTACGAAACATACAACACTCTATCCTCAGACACATATCCATTGAAGCAGCTTTCAGTTGAAGATGTTTTTTTTAAGAAAGAGCCTATATGAGCCAGAGGCTACTTGGAATCAGCAACATGTGGCCAATGTACCACAGTGACCAATTAGCCTGCAAATTCATCTAATCTGTCTTCTCCTTAAGAAAACAAAGGAGTATCTAGATCTGCATGTCTTTCTTCATTCTATCTGTCTGGAATGATTATCTCTTGGAAAGCATTTGAAAAGCATTAGTGAGTGAGAGGGAATTTGCCGACTAATATCAACATTCAAACACTCAATTAGTGCCACAACTAATTGTTACGCTGACTCATTATGTTGCTGTTTTACACCCGCTTAAATTGTGTTTTTAACTCAATGGTGGCTAATTAGTTTAAATCAATTTAAATTCCACCCACTTAAATAAAATATGAATAATCAAACGGATGGATCCCTGTGGATGGATAATCAGTGAAAACACACAACTAATATTGCTCAGTGATATTTATGCTCTTCTTGTTCCTAGCATGTGTTATTTTGGGGGCTTTGTGAATCCTGCTGTGTGTGATGATTCCATATCGCCCTCTTCAAGCTCCACCTGTCACACATGAGCATCATCTCATTTTTGGATGTGAAGATGAGAAGGACAAATAACTGAGATATGAAACGCTTGACAGCTAACTCGGCTAATGAGTGGGCAACTAAAGTTGTCTTCATTTAATATTTGATGTTCAAATGCAGGTTACATCATTAGACGTGCTCACAAATGTTGAAAAGTCTTCGGGTCAGCAAAACATCTCTCTTGTCATCTCTCTTGTGGCACTTTAAGATGATTGGTATTCGACAAATAGATTTTTTTTCTGGATGACTCTTTAAAATTGCTTTGCATCCTCAATTTGTATGTTTGAATATTAAATGAAAACAAGATGGAAAATAACAAATGCTAATATGCTCTGGGAATTAAACTGATAATTAAATGACAGTGTGGTTAAATTATGATTATGGGTGTTGAAGGAGCTGTGCAGGGGCTAATATCTGCGGTCACACTCTTGTGTTCCTGCAGGTCAGCAGCACGCCAGCGTGTATTCGGGCACTGACCAAGATGCTGTACTGCCCCTTTTGTCAGGGCACGCCGGCACTGAAACCCTGTAAGAACTACTGCCTGAACGTCGTGAAGGGCTGCCTGGCCAATCAAGCTGATCTGGATCCAGAGTGGAACCTGTACATTGGTAAGTGTTTTTCAATTATCACTCCATAATTCATTTTCTACCTGGATGCGGCTGTTCTGTTATGTCCCATCAAACAAACCAATTTGATTATGTAATTACGCCTGAGTGCACGGCTCTACGATATGGTTAAATGGGTCTAATGGATGTGGAGAAAAGAAACACATTAGCACTCACAATAATGACTTTTTTCACATTCAGTTTTCAAACTACAGGAAGTAACTGGATTCATTCTGATATCACACATATTGCTTTGTTTGGTTTTACACCTTTTCCCCTTTTCTATATAAAAGACTAAACACCTTATTGTTCAAACAAATATTATTTACACTTTGAGGCTGATGTTGTTTGATTTTTACTTTATTTCACATCAAATTGAATGTATGATGTATGGTTTTCCGTCTCTTTGACTTTATCCCTCTTATTTTTTTTACTCCCAGCATTCTGGTTGTTATTTTTGGCCAAAGTAAGCTGAATGTATGTGAGTGACTATAGTAACATATTTTACAATAGTTCTGTTCAAAATAACCTGATATAAGGAAGTAAAAAAAACTGTCTCATGTCAAAATGTTTAGCTTGTTAGTCTCCAGCATTACATAAATAGGTGTGTTATGTGGTTTCGTCTATTTAAAGAGAGGTTACAGCTGGTGCTGTGTTCGTGTTTTGTAAGCATCAGTTCCATCGACACACATTGAGCCTTCGGATGAGGCTGCTTTATTTGTCATTCTTCTATCAACATTTACTTGCATAAAAAGATGTTATTCATGGGATTCTTCTCTCCTGCTGGGCTAAATGGTAACTTGTAATAGGGCAGAAATGCACAGCGGGGAATGTCAAGTTTGTGAGGAGAAATCCAATGGGAACTTGTTCAGCTCAGAGACGAGTACAAACAGGAACGTGATATTTATATATTTATTTCATAGGTCATAGAATGCCTCATATAGACTGCTGATGTCATTTAGATAGAGTCTTCCTGTATAGGACTGACAGGGAAAATGTGACGAGTCTGCTGTGAGAAACAAGAGAAGGAGCTCTGGTTGTTCCTTGCCATGGAGAAAATGAAACTTTGAAATCGCAACCTTTAGAAATTGCATTTGAATGTTTATAGAAAAAGAATGGTGACATACGCCATGTAAAGAAACCGAGTACGTACCTCGAGTGGAGACATGGCCACTGAAAGGATGGAAGACTATTATTTGCCATCTTCCGACATCTGTACTTTTTAAACTGGAAACTTGTTTTATGTTGTGATATTTCGTGGAATCTCCTTTCAGTCAGATGCCATCTTAATTAGGTTTTCGTTGTGAAATGAGGTGGTATTGTACAGATAGCTCCTCATTTCTACTTTGCTGGTCAGCTGTTTCTCATCCAATAGAAACGAGGCATCTGAAAAAAAGTTCAGCTGAAAACAGCCACGCTGCACAGTGCTGCGCCCCTCCTGGTGTTAATAATGCACACAAATAGCACTCCTTCAAACCTTTATGTCAGGAACAGTTTTGCAAAGCACTCGAAAACTATTTCAACTATTTACCACGATGATATAATATGACATACTCTACCTCTATCCATGTTGTCTGACGGTTTCTTTCTGTAACCAAACACTTCATGACAAACAGAAAAGAAAGCTGCGTGTGTGTGTGCGCATGTGCGTGTGTTCTTCTCAAAGCGGCGGTGCAGCAGAGAGGAAACACACATTAATGAAGTTTAGCAATCATTCAAAACCCCAAATAACGAATATGGAGATTTCAGTGCCCTCATTTCAAACAATGTGGTTAGTTTGTTGAATAAAAAAAATCACAGAGGCTTTTAGAAATTATTTTGCTGTCAAAATTGTCTAAATATAGATGTTTAAACTCACCTCTGTCACACCCATCCTCAAAAACCCTGAGCTCATAATATGTAACTCTTATTATTATGATTTTTTTGTATTAGTAGTAGTAGTATTATGTTCTTGCAGTTTTAACCAAGTCGACAAATACTGACGCATGTTCAGCTTTAAAGAGGATCAATGCTTTATGCAATGATCATTGTGATATATAACGAGGTGTATTCAGCCGTTTTTACTTTATTTAGAGTTAATTAAACAACCAAGCTTCAAGAAGCTTTGTTTACTTCACTGCATATCCAAGGGAGCATTATGAAAATGACCTCGAACATATTACATATTTAATTTTCTCACTCCATCTTCTTACCAGATGAACATTGATTGAATATCCTCCATATTTTTTGAAAAGGCATACAGTATAGAGTTGTAATGACTTGACACATGTTCAAGGATGACCATTCATTCATGTGAATGTGGGTTGTGAAAGCTGTGCATAGATACATTGTGCCCATACACATTGCACGACTAATTCAGTCAATTCATGGATTATAGTGGATGGGATTCATGGCATTGTAACATGTTTAATTAAAGATTGCGAGACATTTTCCTCTGTTGTTCAAGTCGTTAACAGAACCACAGGGTGCCATGTTTAATCTTTCCTGACACAGCGGGGGGGGGGGGGGGGGGGGGGCATGTTGGAAATCAGAATCAGAATCAGAATCAGAAACAGTTTTATTGCCAGGAATGTTTTAATTTTGGTGGAAGGTGCAACATTTGGACATGACAAACAAACAACAATCAACACGACAGAAAGACAACAAGTAATGTGAAAGTGTTTGGGTGTGTGCTTCAAGTGGTGTGTTTTAGTTAAAAGTGTATGTTACGCGTGGCGTGTGTTTAAGTTAAAGTGCATGCAAATAAAGTGGCATGTGTGTGGAGGAGGCCTCAAGTTAAAGTGTTAATGTGTGTTGTTATGAGCCGGGTGGCCCTACACAATTAAACATGTGATGCCAGTTTAAAAGAATTCAGTCAGAAGTTAATAGAACTGCATAAAAGAGAGGCTAAATGGTGCGCTGCCTTACGGCCTCTCATGAAAGCAAACAGGAGGAGATATCAGCGTTTGAATCCATTTTTATCACTTCATGTTATTTTGGTTTGATATTAGGTTTATCCTGTTGTTCATGTGTGAATGTTTTCATTTAGAACTATTATTCCTATTAAATTAAGGGAAATTGTCACATTAGCTCTCAACTTTAGAGCTCACACTGCATATCAGCGGAGAAGTATTGATTCATTGATTGTGTTGTGAAATCTCCATTCATCTCGACGTGTCTTCTTAAGTGTCATGACACTGTCCCTCTGTATGAGTTCAATCTGTCTCCATCATGACTCTTGTCAGTTGGATTATTGTTATTCAATGTAAATGAAATGCCAGTTCTGTCGTTTGGCTCTGACATTTCATGCTCATAATAGGACAAGCGATTTTTAATTAGCTTAAGGTCCAACCACAAAAAAAGGTATTGACTTGAATCTCGGTGTAAAATTGTCAGGAGGGCGTTGTCATGTTCAGCACCGACAGCGGCATAACGTGACACACACGTGATGCTAATATGATTTGTACTAGACAAATATAAAACTAAATAATTATAATAACTCGGACATGTGCTAACGAGTAAAAGTGGGTATCTGCTCACTGAAGGAAATAGGAAGCTTTAGCTCAAGGGCTCAGGGAGAAGTTGTGAGAAACTCCTGAGATTCCCGACGCAGAGCCGGTGACGACGTGAAGCTGAGATATTCATCTTGATTCTGTGGCATCCAGACTACATCATACACCTGCTCCACTGACCAGGGAAGACAAGATATTGGGGTATTACAAATAATCCAGAAAAAGAGGGAGAAAGCCTCGAGGCTGTGCGCGTGATGGTGAAGTTATTTCACTCCAACACCTTTTCACTCTCATAACACCCTCTGATCAAATACATTCCAACTTGTGAAAAAGAAAGTGCAAGTTTAAATTTAGCAAGGCCTTACCTTCCTTTAACACTTTTACCTGCAATGCCATGTATTCCTCCAACGTGATGAAGTGAAAGAAAAAAAATATAGCTGGTATAATTGGCCGTCTCAAAGATGTGTGATTTTGTGTCTTACACATCCATAGTACATTGTCATTTTAGAAACATTTTGAAAGATACTGTTCCTGAAACTCATGAATATTGATACGAAACACGTTTGTATGTAGCCTTACTGAATTACCTATTTGTTATACAGAGTTTTCGGAAACATATGATAAACAGATGCTAGAATGTGTCTTTTTAATGTTACACTGGATGAATCAAATCTGAATAAATCATAGAGTAGATTAAATGGGGTTTGCTGAGTAGCCAGTATATAATCCATTAGTTTCCACTAGACAAATCCTTGCAGAGCTCCACCCATGCTGCTCCTACGATTTGCTCATGGCATTAAATATGAAAATATATTTTATGTATTTATTGCAAATTACTGATTTGATAAAATAAAAAATATTCATTATAAACATGCATTTTAAAAAGCAGTACATGAGCAATTTGAAAAGATTAAGAGTGGGATTAGATTTTAAATTACATAAATGAACTGAGGCATGAAGCGTCTGATTAACAGCTGTCAGTCTGTTCATCGCACCTGGAAAATCGACGCTGAACATAATCAGGACTCGCACGTCCTCTCTGATATATACAGGACTGTCTCAGAAAATTAGAATATTGTGATAAAGTTCTTTATTTTCTGTAATGCAATTAAAAAAACAAAAATGTCATGCATTCTGGATTCATTACAAATCAACTGAAATATTGCAAGCCTTTTATTCTTTTAATATTGCTGATTATGGCTTACAGCTTAAGAAAACTCTAAAATCCTATCTCATAAAATTTTAATATTTCCTCAGACCAAGTAAAAAAAAAGATTTATAACAGCTGAGTGTTTGTCAAGGCTCAGGAAACCCTTGCAGGTGTTTCGAGTTAATTAGACAATTCAAGTGATTTGTTTAATACCCTACTAGTATACTTTTTCATGATATTCTAATATTTAGAGATAGGATATTTGAGTTTTCTTAAGCTGTAAGCCATAATCAGCAATATTAAAAGAATAAAAGGCTTGCAATATTTCAGTTGATTTGTAATGAATCCAGAATGCATGACATTTTTGTTTTTTGAATTGCATTACAGAAAATAAAGAACTTCATCACAATATTCTAATTTTCTGAGACAGTCCTGTAGAGCATTATTCTGCATGAATAACTGGATGTCTGTTTGAATATGATCCCTTTGACAGTTTGTTGTCATCTTTCTGTTGTTTCAAAATGCATCCGGTTTACTTTTCTTTGTTCTTTTTAGACAATGTTCTGAAGTATGCTGTTTTTAAATATTTTGATATTATTTATCTGGCTGTCAGCCTCTCAGATTGTTTGAATACCAATCACTTGCTCTGGCGATGAACATTGCCCACTGCAGTTTAAACGGGTATGGATGGAAGTTTTCCTGCTGCACTTCACAATATTCACACAATGAGTCACGTGATTGGTTTAAATTCTTACGTTTCTTTGTCATATTGTCGCATGGCTGTAAACGTTCTCCCTGGAGAGACGTGTCCCACACAGTGATCTGCATTGATTCTTTCTGCTTATTTCTTTTTAATTACGTGATTTGTTTTGCTTGGTAACTGGAGCCAGCCTCACTGTTTATGAAAATTCAAGACAGCAACACATTTGTGAAAAAAATCCTCATGAATAAAATATTGAGTGGAAAAACCTTTCCGAACACAAATAGACCAACATGTTTTCTGCTCACAGGGATGCTGAGGGCAAGCCGAGACAATGTAATTGTTAGAGCACGTTTCATACGGTGTGCTTTGTGAACATCACAGCAAAGGTAAAAGTGCTTTCTTGAAAATCACAGCGAAGGTAAAATATCTAACTTTTAAAGGAAAAAGTACAGGCAAGTTAACTTATAAAATAGATACACAATCAAAAAGTAAAGTTCTGATAATACTGGAAGAAATTCAAAGACTAAATACACACCACACATTTACGCTTGAACATAATTAAGGCGAACAGAATTTTTGAGCATCAAGCTGAATAGGTTAACGCACATTGCCCACCCTGGCTTATTGACCCTCCTCCTGACCAGGGACCAGTATGGCTGAGGCAGTAAAGGTCTCTATATAGCAAAGGTATTTAATTCAGTGTTATTAATGTAAAAAATAGTTTTAACCAACTCTAACTGATCTGACATTGAGAGAGTGCACATGAGTGGGAAAAGGAGAGATGCGTTGAAAGAGCAAACATGTATTCTATTGTCGTCGTCTCTAATTGAATAATCAGTGGTGAGACGGTCCTTTTATTTAAAGCAACACTATGTAACAATTGTACCTTAAAATAACAGCTTGAAAAAAATTGTGCCGCTACAATGACTTTTAATATGGCGATTTGCGTCTCCGCCATTGCCATCGGGGGTCTGTGGGGAAATAACTCCGCTATGTAAGATTCTGGAGGCGCCCGCTCCGGGGCGGATGTACTTCGACCTGCTTTCCGGCAGTGATTACGCAATGTGATATCGTGCCAGCCACTCCACGCTCGCAGCTACAGTATAAGGGTAGCTTTTTTTATGTAGCTTTTTGGTGTTGTCAACAATATTGTATTCGATCACATGTACCCCACATTCAAACATTTAGAAAACAACGTATATAGGCTGAAAACGCGATCGGTATTTCATCTCAACTAAATGTTGTCATTCTTTTGGTTATGTTGTAACAATTCGCCCTTAGCAACTCAATCAAGGGGAAAAGGTACAATACGCTAAAAAAAAAAAAGGGAATGGGCGGATCTGCGAATTCTGGTGTTAACTCTCTCTGCTCAAATGGTCGTAAAAGAAAAACACACAGTCGATATGCGGAAACCCAAATGTTATTATATTAAATCAAATTCAATGCATCTGCAAGCCCCCAAAATGAACACATCCACTACAAACAATCAAACCCACTCAAAACGAAGTATAATCCCCGGATCCCGACAGTCCCCAAAGTCTTTCCCCCAAAACAAAAGTAAATGACTGCACGCGCACACCCCCCTCCCCCCAAAAGCCGGCAAACAGCTGACCGACCAGGCGGAAACATGGCGAGGCGCCGCGTTCAATCCCCGCGCTACTTCACCCTAGTCCGGTAGGTGCTGGGCCAGTTCAGTGTTCCTGCGCAGTCTTCGTATTAGCAGGGCTCTCAAGTTTTGAAGACAGGCAAGAGTGACATTTCCATCAGCATGTTTGGAGCGCGCCTGTCAGCGCGCTCCAAACAAAAAAAACTCGCGTCACCTCCCCCTCGTCACCTTTTATAACCCGTGACACGTACAAATAATAACAATAATTATAATTATAATACAGGACAACACATGATCCCAACTCAATACAAGTGTATGCGAGGGTGCATCTATCGTAACTGGGTATTTACGACACTGAAGTAAATGTTAAATACCTCAAAAACTGAAGGGGGCGCTAAAAGGGAAAAACTACATAATGGGGCTTTAAGTAAAAATACTACTTCCTTTCAACCAATTGTACAAAACTTAATGTTATTAAAAATAGATGATTAAAATAATTAAAATTAAAAAACGGTAGATTCCCCCTTTTGAGAAGCTGGAACCATGTAATAGAAACAATCCAGTTAGTTCATCTTTATACTGGCATATTCTGTTGGGTAGAATACGTATTTAATATGTTTCATATGCAAAAAATCTTACTTTTCTGAGGTTACTGTCAAATTATTGTTCTGAAAGAAGGAGTTCAATATGTCAATATTGTGAAGTAGAAAGTGGCATGAAAAGAGAATACTTGAGTAAAGTACAAATACCTTACTCGGTTGCATTCCACCACTTAAATAAATGAGTTATACTGTATCGAAAACTTTTTTAATTATTTCTGTCTTTAATTTAAAATGGCTTTTGTGTAGCAAGCGGTCAATGATTTCTAAGACTGCCTACAGATTTCCATCTCTCTGCTTTGCTCACCCTGCATTCGGTATCATCCAGGATTTATAAGGGAATAAAAGAGGAGACAGAAAGCTTTCTTGCATCTGATGTGTAATAACACATCTGATTGTGCAATCAGCGGATTTAAATTTGGAGAGCTTTAACTCTCACACCCTGTAGATATACAGTCACAGGGATTTATATTTAGTATCTCAGCTCCTCAAACTTAAAACACCTACAGTTAATGAAAGGAAATTTAATAGAATTTGTAGACTTCTCATCATAGTTTCCCCCCTGTTTGGGGTCTATGTGATGTCAAAAGAAAGTACCGTGTACCTGCAAACTAGCTTCATCCGCCGTTCTGTTTGTGTTTTCCTAACTGTGTGAAGTCTGAAGTTCCATTTAAAAGATGGATGCTTTTGAACAGAAGTGAATTCAAACAGTGGCGCCTGAAAGTCATTGCAGCCACACCTTTGGAGGGAAATGGATTTATAATGGTCAAGTAGAGTAGAGGCGGGCATGCCTTAGGAGGGGGCATGCCTTTGCCACTCCTGCACTGCTAACCCTTCATTTGACTGTCAGGTTTCTAGGAACAAGTTGCACAAACACGGTTTGTACCAATCCCGAGCCTGCAATGACAGCTTTGAGTTCTGAATACAGGAATTCGGTGAGCCCTTCTTTGCCCCTCCCTCTCTCTCTCTATCTCTCCTGGTAGGAAGAATCACTTTTAAAATTCTTCTCTTAACGTACAAAGCCTTGATTGGTGATGCACCATCATATCTTAAGGAGCTTGTAGTACCATATTGCCCCACTAGAGAGCTATGCTCACTAAATGTGGGACTACTTGTAGTTCCTAGAGTCTTAAAAAGTAGAATGGGAGCCAGAGCCTTTAGTTATCAAGCTCCTCTTTTATGGAACCAGCTTCCAATTTCAGTCCGGGAGGCAGACACAGTCACCTCGTTTAAGAGTAGACTTAAGACTTTCCTCTTCGACAGAGCTTATAGTTAGGGCTGAATCAGGTTCACCTGGTCCAGCCCCTTGATATGCTGCTATAGGCTTATAGCTGCCGGGGGACGTTTTAGCATGCACTGAGTACCTATCTCCTCTTTTTTCTCTCCTTAAGGATGAATTTTCATCTCTCAATCACACGTTACTAACTCTGCTTTCTCCCCGGAGTCCTTTTGACTTCACGTCTCATGGGGTCATCGGACCCTATGAGACGGCATAGATCCTATCTGCTGATGGATCATCGAGGTCTGGGTCGTGGAATTCCTGCTCCTGACTACGC
This sequence comes from Pseudoliparis swirei, assembly GCF_029220125.1. Lineage (NCBI taxonomy): Eukaryota > Metazoa > Chordata > Actinopteri > Perciformes > Liparidae > Pseudoliparis > Pseudoliparis swirei. The sequence continues at coordinate 7,533,345 of NC_079389.1, read as the reverse complement.
CACTGTCCTGTTGAGACTCCGCCCACTCCTCCTCCCCACCGCCCTCTGCCTGATGGATCGTGGAGGTCTCCATCGTGGAATATGCCTTCTATAAACTATTCATACACTCTGTCATATTCATTGAATGTATTTTAACTCTAAATCTGTCCTTCTGTACACATTGCATCTGTCCATCCTGGAGAGGGATCCTCCTCTGTTGCTCTCCTGAAGGTTTCTTCCCTTTTTTTCCCCCTGAAGGGTTATTTGGGAGTTTTTCCTGGTCCGATGTGAGGTTTTGGGGCAGGGATGTCTATGTGTACACATTGTAAAGCACTCCGAGACAAATTTGTAATTTGTGAAATTGGGCTATACAAATAAACTGAATTGAATTGAAAGACCTTGTCGTCGGAAATACTCAGATTTCCAACCTGAGCAAACGTCTCGCTTTAGTGTTCAGTTTCAAACATTTGTTTGAAAAGTAATCAAATGTTATAAGTTAGCTTACTTTCATGAATTCATTACAACTAGTAAGTCATATTAAAACTATTTAAAAAGTAACATTCCCAACACTGGTTATAACAGAAGATGGGCCCTCTTAAAATAGGGATACGCCTACTTTTTCAAATGAGGTCTGCTAGAGCAATTTTTCTCAATAAAGCACTCAAGATGAATTTTGTTTAATTGGACACAGATTAGAACGTGGAAACAATGTCAAAGGGGTCACTTGCTTCCCCCTTTATGGAGATTTAGTGAGTTTACGCTCATTGTTTTCTGTTCGGTCCACATCTTATCATCAACGTTTCGATAGAAGTGCTTTTTCAGCCGAAGGAGGAAACTGTTTTCAGGGAATAAGCTCTAGAGCTCACAAGCTCGCTACCTGCTCAGTATCCAACAGCAGAGAGAAACAGTTAGTGCAGCGTTTAGCAGCTAAAGAGAAATGTTCCCCACGAGTTGGTATAGAGACCAAAAACAGAGCTAATAGAGAGTGAATAATGTCCAAACTCTAAATTAAAGTGAAAATAACTGTTTGCTAACAAACACAAGGTGATCACAACTTATTTCCATTGCCCTCAAGTTGCCAAAAAAACCTAACTACAAGAGCAGCCTTAAATAATTGATCCAGATTTTGTTCATTTCTTTTAAGTTTGTATGCTGATAGATTTTGATGAACGTAATGATTCCTCGCTCCCGATGACAACGAATCCACTGTCTCCACAAGTTCAATGTTTCCCTACCATTGTCCGTCACCCCTCTGTTAATAACTAAGGATGGGTTAAATGCAGAGAACTAATTTCCCCTTGGGAATTAATAAAAGTATATATCTTATCTCAACAAGAGCGCGCTGTTTGACGTGATGACGTCACAGTACGTATCAGCGGGGAGACTGACAGCACGGAGCGCTCAACGAGCCCCGAGCGCGGAAAGACTGCGAGTCTCTGCTCGAGCGCAGGCTGGACCGTTAACCTGAAGGGGGGGATGGGGGGGGGGTATGTTCGGTTCCCGCAGCTGCTCGCGCACCACCCTCCGCTGTTGTTGTTGGCTTTTGTAGTGTTACTAAAAGAGTAACACTGTGGCCTTGTCCGTCACCATGGAAACATTGTCACATGACATGAAAGCGCTTTGGTTCTGTGACGTGGCCTTGTCCGTCACCATGGAAACATTGTCACATGACATGAAAGCGCTTTGGTTCTGTGACGTCGCTAGTGACATCACGGAGCACTGAACCAGAGTCTATAAGTAGAAGTGATTTCCAGCAAAGCAGCAGGGATTTGTGAATCTCACAGGAGAGGTGGGCATGACTGGGTGGGACGGTTTGGCGAGAATCACCTTGTGTGATTACTCCTACACCCCATCCGGGGTGGGTTTGGTTCTGTGGGATTCACAACCCCTTAGTTTAGTTTAGTTTAGTTTAGTTTAGTTTAGTTTAGTTTAGTTTAGTTTAGTTTAGTTTAGTTTAGTTTAGTTTAGTTTAGTTTAGTTTAGTTTAGTTTAGTTTAGTTTAGTTTAGTTTAGTTTAGTTTAGTTTAGTTTAGTTTAGTTTAGTTTAGTTTAGTTTAGTTTAGTTTAGTTTAGTTTAGTTTATTTCGATCAGAAAAATATACAATGGGGGTGGATGTAGCTCAGTGGGGTAAGGGGGTCGTCCTGCAACCCCAAGGTTGTCGGTTCGATCCCGGCTCTCCCCATTAGTTTTTGCAAGTCGAAGTGTCCTTGAGCAAGGCACTGAACCCCCAGTTGCTTCCCGGGCGCATCACTGCAGCCCACTGCTCCTTAAAGAAAGAAACAACAAATTGTATTGAACTAGTTTCTTTTGTCTCCTCACAGAGAACGAAGCTTTGCATTCAGTCTATAATCCTCTAACTTGTTGCTCGTCGCCCGTGCCTGCTCTGTTTCAAATAGTTCGACTGCATGATAAAATTCAACTGTGATGTTGTGACGGGTGAAGCACAAACTTAAACCAAGTAAGGGTGTAGAAGAACTTTAAGGAAAAGTCTGCTATCCGCTTGGTTATTTATGCAGTGAAAAATATATCTTGATTTGTATCCACATGAATTTATAAGGCCCAACTAGAAACTAGAACTTTTAAAGTGTTTTACATATTTTGGTTATCACAGACTACTGGATTATTCCGATTACTTGAAGAGATCACAACATATTTTCAGTTCAATTGATCTACTAATTACTCAGATTTTTAAATTTAAATATTATCCTGCTCACTTTATTTTTTTGTTGCAGTCTGCAAGGCAGTGCCAGTTCAACAACACATCTACAGTGTTGCATTTATCCTACTTACTTAAAAAAAACACAAAACATCTTGTTTTCTTTATACATATTACTGTGAAATTCATGCAAACCACATTTCAGACCTTTGGACATGGTGCTTGACAAGATTGTTATTTTATTATTATTGATCATGCATAAATTACAATTATGTTAGAATTACCCTTTTTGCAGTATTTAGAATATAAGGACCATTAATGCAACTTATGGTTTCCCATTATGGCTTCCGGCTGTGACAAAACTGTAAACTGGAACATTAGGGACTGGGGAAATACCATTTCATTATATAGCTTCTACACACAGCAGTTGCTTCTGGCAGAGTTTAGACTCCATCCAAAACATATTGTGAAACTTTTATTATTGAACATTTACCTCTTGTTCTGTTTTATGTGCAGAGGCGTCTGTCGCACCAACATTGATTTCCATTTGGTTTGAAAGTTATTTGCTTGCCTAGTCACTCACAGTTGCAATGTAGTTGAGAGGATCTAATTACAGACTCACTTCCCACCTGTGCAATTACAAACCTGCAGAAAGAGTGAAATTATTCTCTCTGGTGTGTTTATGAGCAGCGAGGCTCCACTATTGTTGCTGTTCAGATCACATATGTGTGTTGTGGGGGTGATGCGCCCCATAATGTGGATTTTACAATGTGAAAACAAGGTAATGTGTCTGGGGGAGGGGGAATGGCAAATCTGTACTCTCTAATAATGGAAACAGAATAAGGAAACACAACTAAAAGTCATGCCAGCAGTTCTCATAAGTCATACTTGAGCACATCGTTTGTTGATGTTTAGCAGGTTATGTTTTCAATGTTCGCTATCTTAGTTCTGATAGTAATATCTTCAGATTTGCAGGTATCGGGTCATAGACATAAAATAGACCTGATGATGGCTCTAGGATAAAATTACAAATCTGAATCTGCCTGTCCTTATTTTCATGGCAATCTATCCAGTAAATGTTGCTATAATAAATGTTCTTGCATTTGTATTGCGCCGTTCTCGTCTTCGGACCACTCAAAGCGCTTAACACCACATTCACACACTGATTGCAGAGGCTGCCACCCGGCCATCAGGATCTAATCTAATTCCACAACCCCAAACACACTTTGGTCTTTGACATGCAAACTGGGAATTGCACTGGAGATCTTTAGATATCTGAGCTATCATATATATTCATGACAAATAAAATGTAGGCTCCTGGGGGCGCTGGAGCTGATTCCAGCTGACATTGGGCGAAGGCTGGGACCCCCTGGACAGGTCGCAAGAATTCACGCCTACGGGCAATTCAGAGTCTCCAATTAACCTGAGCTGCATGTCTTTGGACTGTGGGAGGAACCCAGAGAGAAGACACGCTGTCACGGGGAGGACATGCAAACTCCACACAGAAGAAACGCCAGGGATCAGGGATCCAAACCGGCCCCTCCTGCTGTGAGGTGACAGTGCAAACCACATAGTCATGGCATTCTCTTCATAAATCTTGTATCAGACGAGAATATTTTGATCTACAGTATGTTTTGTCCTTTCTGTGACTGCTCTTAACAATTCACTGGATAAGGAAGACAAACTTTACCACCAACTTGTGTGTGGTAGCCACAAATCAGTGTTTCAGCTTCCAATTTATGATTGAAAAAATATATAAAAAATGAGAAATTACCATCTTCGAAAAAGCTTTTATGGTTTGGTAAGTAAACAAATATTTACATTCAGAGTCTGCCGTCTGTTTTTTTGTTGCTATTAATCCTTTAAAAGTGAAAGTTGATTTCATTAAGTGGACATGTGGCTGTGTGTGTGTTTTTTGAGTGTATCCACAAAAGTGTAGGCTTTGTTCAAGGACTTTTCTTCTGTCCTAGAAACAACATGATTTTTTCCCTTATCCATTTCTATATAGTGTCTTATAGCACCATTAATTGGTTGACTGAACCACAGATGAGCTATGGTTTACAGAATCCAAATTACATTTGAGCAATTTTTCATTCTGTGGCACTCTTCACCGGCAAAGAGCCATAGATAGGCCTGTTCACTTTCCTTATTTGTCCTTGTCTGCTGGAGGTTGCCTCTGGACAAATTTAAGTGGTCATCAATCTCGATAAAGAGACAAGCCCAGAGTAATATTACATCCTCCGATTTTGCTGTTTAGCAAGACAACGTAAGTAAGCACGTGTTATGCCACAAACTGAAACATAAACCTCTGATATGAAACTAAATATTTGGATCTCGCTGTGGTTTCATGGCACGGTGTCTTTTTTGGTGTCTATATCTGGACACAGTCTCAGTTTTTGTTGTTGTTGTTGTTGTTGTTAGCAACCACAGCTTAGAATAGGACAATATGCTCCTATTTGCATGACCGTGTCGGGATGATAAAAAGATTTCCTCCGGCTGGCCGGTGGCCTATCGCAGCGCTACAAGTGAAGTGATGCAGGGAAAGTTTGGCTCAGAGTGGCAGCCATGCCACAGAGGTCTGGACGTCATGCACTCGTCCTCAATGATGGTCGTTAATTCTCCATGTAGGTAGAGTTTTTCCACATGCGGTGCAGGAGCCCTTCCTCTGGATCAAAGTTGAACTCCGGCCTGGCTCAACCCAATCAGCACCACTTCTCAGCCGTCTCGCCTCTCTTCTTTCTCTCTTACTCTTTTCCTGTCGCTCCTGGTCTACACTCCCTCAGTTCTATATGAAGACACATTTCGGGGCTCTCTCTGTTTGACGAGCCCATCCGATAAGTTGCAGACACGTCACCATGGTTTCCATCATTTGTGATGCTTGAGGCACTCTTTTTTCTCCTATTATGAAACATAAGTTGTTCCAAGTTGGCTTCCTTGACCTACATTTTCAGTGTTTGCACTTGAGAGTTTTATGCTCACGCTTGAATTGATATATTTTTTCTATGTGTTTGTTATCAAGTAAGCAGACATACCTGAGGCAGTTGAATTAATTTGCATTCTAATCAGACTGAACAGAAAGCTATATTGCAGTGCCAAGTTCAACATTCTATGTGTTTCGCCTAAATTGCAGTTTAGCACCAAGAAACACATTATAGCAGCTGATCAGCATCAATGCCAATTACCAAATTGTAGGAAAATCGTATTTTCTTGCATGGTATTTCTGCTGGTACAAGCGTTGTCTACTGTTAGACCATATGGTGGCACAGTGGTGCGATTGAAGGGCTACTACAGAAAACCATTTGGCACGACAGTCCGTATATATTAAAATCCCAGCAAGCCTCACATGCTATTACATTGTTCTTTGTTAGCAAACGGAAGACTTCTTCAAAGGCTCCGGCTTCAACATTATTGGAAAGGAAATCAAGTCAGAGCGGCGTTAACAACGTTTTGCTCTTTTCCTCTGCCGTTGGTGATCTCAGGTCCCAGAAGAATGACACGCTGCAATTGCCTTTTTTCAGTATTTGTCTCCTGATGAATGCTTTTAATCTATGGATAATGGAGTGATATTACATTTATTTTCAATTACCGTCCTTTGTGTCCTTTATATATTTTTCAGTTGCCATTACTGTTTTTTTGTGGGTTCTCTGAAATATTATCTGTGCCTTCACAGCTTAGGAAAACATTGTACTTATACCATATGATGGGTATGGTGGGTTTGGAGCAGCAAGCCAACATATGGTCTTCTTTGCCTACTGCATTTTAGTGCAGATTGAGTAAACTGGTAAGGAGGTCGTTGTTTCCAAAGGACAGGGTGACCTTATTTAGTAAGGATGTATTTGGAGAGTCATTACGCGAGCCTGCTGGCATAATGACTCTACAATGACTCTTTTCCTGGGAGGGAAATGGATGCAGGAACCTCTCCTGATAGACGACTTAAGTACTGTCTGCAGATCTAGGTCTCGCTCAGTTATGAGTTTGTGGTTTGGTGACATCCAACTCCCACACTAACGCAGAACTGCCATGACAAAGACTGTGGCACATTAGTGTATAGACCCTGTGGGCTTGAGTGCACTTTAGCATTGTTTCTGTTTCACAGCAACATCATTGAACACTCTTGACCTCTAAGACATAACGGCTGATGTCTTAGCCACTGTGAAATAGCTAAAAATATGAAATACTTTGAACACATTCTATTTTTACAAGTAATTAATAGTTTCCATGTTCTCATTTGTGTCAAATTAAGCAATATTCATCATAAATGCTTTATTAAGAAGTAATTAAAATGAATTGGCTTTGTGGAGATGATAATGGTAAGTTTAAGGCCCTCTGGCTTGTGCCCACATGAGGATATTAATGAGCCATTGACCTTATAGTGTGCATTGCCCCACAGCGCCTGTAGATAAATGTTTGGCTTTCAAAAGTGTTATTAAATCAATGGCTCATCAGTGCTGTTTGTTGCATGCAGCCTAACAACATTGTGTTGGTGTGATTGAGTTGATCGACATGAAAATTGAATTTGCCCCAAGATGCATTCATGCTGCTTCATACAGTAAGTGAGTTTAATGGGAAGGTGGTGGTAATTGCCAATACTGTGTTCATGTAATCAGAAGCCAAGACATAATCATTTGCTATTGAGGTTATGACCTTTGTTTTTTTCAGTGTGTTAATAATGTAATCTTTTAAATGTCAGAACATATTGGAAAATGTCCAACACAATTCCCCAGAGCCCATAGTAATATCTTCAAGTTGTATGTTGCATTCAATTTAGAATGAAAAGCCCAAAGGTATTCAGTTCAGTGATATGACAAAACAAGCAACTCCTCACATTTGAGAATCTGCAACCAATTTGTCTTTTTGCATGAAAAAATTACAAAATCATAAATATTATTTAAAACCGATACTCGTTTCATTGTTGATTAGGCTGGCACAGCATTTAACTAAATAAAAAGCTATTTCATTGGTTTTCTGCTGTTTCTTTGTTTTTATATTTTCTGTGCAATCTTGACGGCCTTGAACTGAAAGAAATACGAGCAATGTGAGAAAAAGTAGTACATATTGGAAAGGGGTTTTGAAAAGGTATGCATTGTCTTTTGAAGGAAACTTGAACTACGTAAAACACAAGCTAATAAAGAAAAAACCCACATGAAGAAAATACAAGAGAAATTAGGAGAAACACGTAGTTACAGGAACGCAGGATATCCAGGGATATGCATCCTTCTTGCTTGAGTTTTATGATTGCGTTTCCCTCATCGCACCGGGTCCTCTCAAGTGTTGGAGCGTGCCACATAACACGTGGCAGTAATGTCTCACAAAGCAAGTGAATGAGACCACATAATACTTCCTCCTTTGTGTTTGAAGAAGCTTGAAAAAACTTGCAATATGGAAGATGATTTTGTATTTGAGTGCTTGACCAATTAACTGTGAAAAATGTAAGTTGAACTGAATTTGTTTGCATCAATGTCTGCTCTTCTCCCTCCCTTGCTGCCTCCCTCCCTGCCTCTTTTCCACCTTCTTTTGTTTTACCACTGTCATGACAGAGGCTTTGCTGCTGGTGGCACAGAGGCTGGAGGGACCCTTCAACATTGAATCTGTCATGGAGCCCATTGATGTCAAGATTTCCGAGGCCATCATGAATATGCAAGATAACAGTGCCCAGGTCTCCTACAAGGTACGCCAATTATGTGTCTTCCACATAGAGACCAAATATAACACCTCAGACAGGTTGCTGTAGTTCAAATTAAGGAGAAACTATGGGGTATGACTTTCTTTTAGTCCTCCTGGGCTGTGTCTGAGGTGTGTAGTCTAACACATTCCAATTATGTCCAAGTTTAGTTTTCGTATTTGAATTATATGTTTTGATTTGGTCAGATAATCTTAGTTCAACTCACAGTAGTTCATGTGTTTCCTGTGTTTTACTGCATTTTTCGTGTGCCCACAAAATTGTAGCCAGGAAGAAATAAAATGTAGGCGGTTTGTGAAGATTTTGTCCTGCCTACGCAGTTTTGAATGCCTGTTCTCATTCAAAGTTCAACGCTCTGTTGGCTTACACATGCAACAGATGCAGTTTTGTTTATGGTTTAAGTATATGTGGTATGTTCCCAAAAGCCTTGTAAAAACTTAACTCCATCACCTTAAATAGCGTCGGTCACAGCCCCAAGTTGAATCACCTATCAACGTGGTTACCTCAACTTGACAGAGAGCATTGTCATGCTGGTAATGTGGGGGCAATGCTTCACAAGACCTTAACAAAACAGCATGTTTTCCTATTTTCCGCGTCCCAAGTAATTTAAACCCCTGACAGTTGGGTGCCCATGTATTTGTAATTGCAGGTCTTTCAAGGCTGCGGCCAGCCAAAACCCGTAGGAATGACGAGGTCGGCTCGTGGTGTTCCGGATGTGTTCAACGCTCGCTTCAGGCCCTACAGCTCTGAGGAGCGGCCTACCGCTGCAACTCGTACAAGCCTAGACAGACTGGTAAGGAGATCGAGCCAATGTTGCTGTTTTTCGGACGAGACACTGCATCAGTGTAAACATCATTTGTCTTTCTGACTCGACACTGTTGATTAAAGCTGGTGATTTGCCATCGTAAGCCCCCAGAGCCGTAAATTAATTCTTTGTACTTGTCCTCCATTCAGGCCCCTCTATCGATTTGTGTTTGTTAACGAATCAACAGCTTTACCCCAAGAGGGCAGTGGAAGGTGTGTTGTGCTGCCTTCGGTGTCCTTCTCATCTCTGTGTACTTGGCAAACAGAAAAGAAATGGATGAAAGAGGAGATGGATAGATTGTTTGAGGCTGACCATATCAATTGTTTGCTGAAAAGCACACCTTTATTTTCTATCAGATTACCTGTATGTTTGTTTGACTGGATCTTGATACATGGATTTCCATCTCAAACCACCTTGAGACCTAAAATGCTGCATCAGGGTAAAGGTTAACACGGAGCTGACAGACCAATTCAGCTGAGAGACAGTTCTCATCATGGATTACCTTTGCAGCCACAGTGCCCTTCCTTTCTCCCCTCTAGCCCTTTTCAGAGTGAATGTTTTCAAATTGTATCATAGTTATGTTGAAACACCTGAAACCAAACATCTTTCTTTCCAATATTGACCTTTGAAAAGTACAGAATGCATGAGTTCTACCTCGTCCACAATAGTAAACAGGCTAACTCATAGATCTCAGAGCTTTGTGCCAGGTTGATAACAGGTTATGTAGCTAATGAAGACATCATTTAAAAAGCAGCAATTTCTTCTGCCATCTGTCTCTCGGAATCCCATAATAATAAGTTAGTTATCTGTTTTATTCAATGCTAATGATGTTTTCCACAAACCAATTCATTCTCCACACAGTTGTGATGTCTCATGTGTAGCAGTTTCCATTTTAGCTTTTTATGTCCGTCAATGATTTTTTCTACACCAAATTAATTAAGACTTTCTCTTTCCCTGCCTTTATGCTGCAAACCAGAGGATTGTTTGGAATACGATGCAACACAGTGTAAGGTTCAACATTTTATACCCATTTCAGTTGTTTTTTGTTGGGACTATTTTCTCTGACTGTCTTTTGCTTTCATGATGTTTTGATGTTGTGTGGTGGGGGATACTTTGGGTTCTAAGCATTAGATATTTACAAAAAACAAGTATCGTGACCTGTAAATCCCATTAGTCTCATTTCCATCTCACATGGGAGTCTGCATCACCAGGCTAATGGAAATGGCTCTGAAGGAGCATTTTGTCTTCAATTTATTAGGAGATCTACTACAGGAACTATTCCAGCCTCGATATTGGCCACTGTTGTGTATTATAGCATGAACGTGTCTGCTGTTGAACATGGCATTTTACAGATGAATTGCTAACATCACTGGGATTGTAGACCACAGGCGACGATGTCCTCAGCTTGTGAGGATCCCTTTCTAGAGATCCGAGTTTCGTCAACCACCACATCTTTTCTAGACAGGCCAAGACGCTCATTGCCATAGCTAATAAAGTCAACTCCTTCGGGATGCCAACCAATCAGCATGTCACCTGCCCCGTCAGAACTGGAAGAGGTGAGAGCCGTGAAGTGTTGGGCAATGGTACAGTGAAGATGAGTGCTCATGTATAACTGGGCAGTTAGCCTGCTCAGAGGAAACGGGGCACAGTGACATGGGCTTATTTAACATGCAATAACGAAACCAGTGTACCTGAGCAGCAAATTCCATTATAAAAAGAGAGAAATTCATGCTGATCATAGTGGCCACAGGTAACCTACATGATGGGGGTTGTTTGGTGCATGAAGAGAAAAAGAGAATGCTTGGTTTGTCTTATTACTCACATCCACTATTTCAACCGCTGTCAGCTGGCTGATGAAAATCCCAATGGAGCAACATTAGCAAGCTTTCGGCTTTTGCTGATTCCATATCAAATATCGGGCTCTTTAGCTGGTAAATGCTCCACAATGTTCACCAGCTAGCTGTTAACTTTGTCTGCCTGCTGTTTGGTGCTAAACAGATTGTGTACATTGGGTTTACGAGAGCTTTTCCACTGAACAGATGTCTGCTGGGTCCGCTTTGCTGAGAGCAGTAAAAGTGAACTGACGGTTGGCGGCCTTCAAACCAAAACAATAAACTAAAACATGCTTTAAAGCTCAGTGGAGCTGAGGGAAATGGAGAATGAGGTGATCATTGTGTGGGTTTTCCACTACAAATCACCCCTTTCGAATACAAGTAGTCATTTGGACCATTGTTAATACACCAAACAGTGATTATATATTATCACTGCAAGTCAATTCAATTTTAAAAATGGCTTCAAAGTTAGGCACTGTAACAAATGATAAACGGCACTTCATGTCTTCTCACATTGGACTGTTAACCAATCAGCTACTGCGTAAAGCATACAGGAAAGACTGCCTTAGAAGGTGTTGCTCTTCTAACTGCAGCTAGATATTGGGTTAGGGTTAGGATTAAACAAAAATATCTCAATAACTACTAATATATTATAACTTCTGTATTGTTAAAAGAAACAACTGCAACTGTCTTTAGTCATGTTAGGCCTTCCTGATTATGAACTGCAAAAAAAAGTATTAAACACATACAATCATGTCAGAAGGCCAAGCTACTGAATGAAATAAACCTGTTTCCTATTAATAACATCATACTTTCACTATATACTGTATTTATTGTAGCTACATGGGCCGGGGGTTACACATATAAATGCATCAATAATGACTGAGATAATCATATTAAATGAAACTTCCACTATAACATACATTCAAAAAGAAAGAAGAGAACTATTGGAAGAAGCATTTGTTTGCAGTGATAATTTATAAATATAAGTGAAGGTATTTTTTAAGAGGAAACAACACATGTTTTGTGGAATTGTTATAGAAATGGGTCCGGCAACATAGAACTAGATTGAATCCTTTTTTTAAATACAACATGGCCTGCATCATCACGAGTCCTCGAATAAGTGTGACTCTGCCACAATCTTGTTTTGTTTACATAATTATGTTATAATTCTTGGTCTCTTAAGTCATGCTATTGTCAAATGAAGCCTGCAGCGGGATTTAATCTTCACTTCGCTTATTATGAAAGATGTGGAATCCTCAGTGGTCATTCGTTATTGTTCTAATTTAACATGTATTTATTCTCTTAGCTTGGCAGTGACAGGAGGAGGTTGGCCTGGTGGCTGTTTGTAAATGTTCCCCATTGACAAGACAATTCAATTTAATTAATATTGGGCCAGATCACAATAGGATTTATTTTGTAAGACTTTACATATAGACCAGGTCTAGATCATGCTCTTTCTTAACAATAATTTCACATCACTTACGATTGTATCTCTCTGGTTGTTTAAAGTTAACCCTCCCGTTACCTTTGGGGTCAATTTTACTCCATTCGATGTTTAAAGTCTCAAAATATATGATTGACATCATGTTTTTTTTTTGCTTCATATTTTACGACTTTTCCTTATTTAAAGAGGACAACTGGGTACACATTAAATGAACATGATTACATGTTTTCAATGTCCTGAACACACGAGTGCACGTCTGTGTTTTTTGGGGTCAATTTGACCCCCAGGCTGAAATATCAACATTTTATAGACCTATTTTATACTTTTGGGTTGTTTTGGATGATATTGAGGTCACTATAACTCTAACATTCAATTTTTAAATCTTCCAAAAGGTTTTGGGCCCTAACACAACCAGCAAACCACAGATAGTTCACACATGACGCGGGGGAGGGGCAAACATGTACACGTTTACACAGCAGCCTTCTACACACTTTTTTATTTAGGTATCAGCAAACACACATTAAGTACCTGACACTTACACATGGGAACTAATTGGAATTAGAATAATTTTCTGGAGGTTTAAATAGCTGGAGTCCAATTGACCTCGAGGGTAAAAGATGTTAGAACATTTGAAGGTAACAGGAGGGTTAAGGGGATTTAAGTGGTCAGTGGGTGTCTCCTATGAAAAGCAATTTATTAGCCATCGTTATTAATGAAGCCGGTTCTTGCTTCCTTCCTTCAACCAAAGAAGCCTTCTGTCAGTGTGTGTGTGTCGTAAATGAATCTGCTGCCTGTTATTGTTCCACACCTCCGGTGTGCGTTCAGAATAAGTGTGAACGTGTGAGTCTCGTGGAGCCGCTGCCTCATGCCATCATTAACGTGGCAGCTTGTATGTGTTTATCTTGCAGTATGGACATGATGGATTCCCTATGAGAGCACATCTGTGTTGTCCCACACTGTCCTCGTTTACATTAGATAATTACCTGTGACAGTGACACTACTCCGCCTTGTAAAACGTGACAGTTTTTTAAGGTCTTGTCCTGAGTTACCGTTATGTTTTTGAGTCAAAAGAATGTGCAAGGGATGGCAGGAAGAGCCTGCATTAATTTCTTCTGTTGCCTATAGAGAAGCCTGGAGGAGCAGGCCCACCTCCTGCTAAATGAGCCATGACTGTTTAATTGCCTGACATTCTTTTAGAGCACACGCCCTCAAAGCTCTGAGAGAAATGGAGATTTGAAAGTCCAAAGAGGGGATAAAGGCACAACAGACTGTCGGGCTCAGAGGCGGATTATAGATAAGAGGTGGCGCTTTTAATTTGACATTTGTAACAAGTTTGGTGCAGTTCAATTTGGTGTAGTTTTATTAGTCCCTTTTGTCTGCCTTGTGTTATACACGGTTTGCATTTTATCAGGATGACACTATAAACAAAAAGAGCAAGACACAGACAAGACTAGACTGTAGAAAGAGCCTGTCGGGAACAATAATTGCCATAACTGTATGTTCCTAAAGAGGATACTTTTTGAAAATCAATCAGATGTAAAAAAAAAAAAAGAAGAAAAAAGAATTAAGATTAAGACATCAACAGCGACTACGAGGTTATTCATGTACATGCTCTTTATTGATTATTAAAAAATGAATTCCCCATCTCTAACATCCTGGATGGATTCAAAAACTCCCTTCATTAATGCTAGATCAGGTAATGTGTGGTGTGTGTGTGTGTGTGTGTATATATATATATATATATATTGACAGAATTTAATTGAAAATTACCTGGAATTAAAATGTGTTAAAGAATAATATTGATTTAGATTTTAAATTAAATTTGTTAAAGAATAATATTGATTTAGACTGGTTTTTACCATTTTCTTTCCTTAGCCAACCCTTAATGTACATCCAATTTTCACACGTTTTTTTGTAGGCTTGATGATTGTAACTACTAAATTAACTAATTAAAGCTCCCTATTTTTATAAGATTTACTCCTCTTCTCTTTTCTTCCTCTCCTCGCCTTTCTCACCCTGTCAAACATTGTTTTGTACTGCTGGCGTAAGTAAATCTTTTTTTGGAAACAATTGACAGGGACTATGCAGCATGCATTCAGGCATTATCAAGGTTAGTCTGAACTTGCTACAGCAATTCCCAACTGCTGCTTTGAAACAGTAAAACGCTTCACATAATATTGTAGGAAATAGTCTTACTGGAAAGTGGTTATGAACTGAGGGTCAAAAAATAAATAGGAGAGGTCACAAGTGTTTATTTTTTGGTCATGTGTTTCTAAGCTCTGATGTTATTCTTCTAAATACTGCATGGTTTACTAATCTGGGCGTCTGATAATAATAGTAATGAAATAGTGAGACTTGGTTGAAGTTATCCTTTTTGAAACTGGTACCTGATGGAATCTGATCCGCCAAAGTAGTTCCAATGTCACAAATCATGCTCTCAAATTAATGTGAAAACAGCTTTCTAGTGTCTCGACTCTGCACATGGATGATTTTCAGTGAAGTTCAAACATTAAGTATTAACTTGCAATCGTATAACATGAAGTCAAACTGAATACTCTTACACACAAACATGTTTCTCTCTCATTCTTTGCCATGTCCTGTAAGAACATGAGTAGAACATCCATATGTGGTTTGTGAAGTTAGTTTTCAGGAGAAAAAAAATAACCACTCCCTTCCCAAAACCCTGACCCTGACATTATGTGTTTGCGATCCGAGAACACGTCAAGCCACGGAAACATTCTTGTTTTGGATCCAGCTTAACGGAAGCACAGTGGGCCTGTCCACAGCTCCTTTCCCTGAGTTGTTGTATCTACGGACTCTTGCCCAAGCCATGCAATTATGTAGATTCCACAGATTCTAACATAACTGGTACTTTTTCTAAGACCACACAAAAATATATAGTCTCAAAGGGCATACGTGGCATGATCGCTCTGTCAGGCATTGTTTGACTGTAACTAAGTCAAGTGTAACAAACTCCGAAACACCACATTCATACTTTTAAATGGAAATCACCCCTTCAGCAGAAATGGGTCTGATCTGACTTATTACGAAGGAATCATGAAAAAACAAACAATAGCGATAGTGACAGGTCAATAATATTTATTTATTTTTTTGAATAATGATAATTTGGTCTGATTGTTTTGCGTGTAGCATTGCACCACAAGCAGACACTCTTCATTTCACGTTAGGCACATTTGTGAAGGCTTCAAAGCTTAAAGTATTAACTGGCTAACTGGCAGTGCATCTGCGTTGTGCCCACACAGCAGTGATAGTACTGCATGTTTCTCTTTCAATGTTTCTCATTAGTGTCTCAGAACATCTCCAGATATCTCCAGACTCAGTGTCCATCACCCACATGGTTTAAAGGGACAGTTAAAATGTGGTGTTAGGTTGTCTGCTCGTCATCAGTTATGGATGCAGGGATGCTTGGTGGCGCTAATGTGGGATGATTGTTTGATTTATAGACTCTGCTCCTGTTTCACGAGGAACATACCTGGGAGGATGCTGGATTTTTACCATTTACAGCTTTTTCGGGAGGATATCAATTATTCTTTAACCCTTGTGTTGCCTTCTGGTCATTTTGACCCGATTCAATATTTAACCCTCCTGTCGCCTTCGGGTCAATTTGATCCGATTCAATGTTTAATGTCGGTGTTCTTTCGGGAGTCAACAAACAAACATAAAGTACCTCACACTTAAACTTGGAAAACAATATTAATTCTAATAATTTTCTGGAGATCTTAATAGCTGGGGTCATATTGACCTCAAGGGTAAAATATGTTAGTAAATATAAAGATAACAGGAGGGTTAAACATTGAATCGGGTCATATTGACACAAGGGTTAAGGCAAAGACTACCACATGCATTTAAAACAGAGAATGTTTGTAAAAGTAAAAAATCTGAATACTTTATCTACCACTTACCAAAATTAAGTCTGAATCATTAACTTTATTGAACAAAAACATACAATATCATTATTTCTCTGACTACCATTATTCGCAATTCACTTAATTAAAGATCTGTAATGACCAGTAGTGCCGCTCCATTGCAGCCCAGTGACCAACAGATCATTGTACTGGACAGCTTCCAGTTAGTCAATGTTTGTAATTGTGTGACCGTGGAGCGGGACATTTATTGGAAAGAGCATTCAACCTTATTGGATGG
The DNA here is from genome assembly GCF_029220125.1 of Pseudoliparis swirei. Lineage (NCBI taxonomy): Eukaryota > Metazoa > Chordata > Actinopteri > Perciformes > Liparidae > Pseudoliparis > Pseudoliparis swirei. The sequence goes on along the minus strand of NC_079389.1, from coordinate 7,516,781 downwards.
AGTTAAAGGTTTTGGAAAAAGGGAAGTTTGTGTGGCTGTGTAACCATGCAGATGAGTCTCGCTCAATGCACACTAAAAGGCATGTGTTTGGACAGTCAAGGTGACCAGTAATCACCGTCACCACAACTCACCACATCCACCATAGATGAATTCCAGGAGAAAATCTCAGATGTATTAAACATTCATACCAAAAAGCAGACACGGTTGTGGCCGTGAGCCTATTTCTCTTCTTGCATGAGTGAAAATCATCATATTCTGAGAGAGAAAAAAGAGCCATGCATGGAGATGGATAGAAAGCAGAGACCTCCGTCATTACACATTCATGACTGTTTTAGGTGGAAGGGCATAATTAAATAAGTGAGGAAACATATTCGTTGGCGATCCATCTCAATCGGACACTGTGGTTTGCAGCCATACAGGACACCAAGGCTTGAAGACCTCTCTGCTGTTGTGAGATTTTAGGTATTATAACAGAGAAGTTTTAGAAGTAATACAAAAGTCACCGGTATTAAATTGTCGTCATATTAATACAATTCTGAAAAATACATGCACATGTGTCGGCAGTGTGGAACTAACAATAATGCTTCTAAAATCATTTCTGATGCTCACATTTTAGACCATTCACCATTTCCAAAGTCTAGTCCAAGGTGGTGGAAAATAAAGTTCAGTCGGAAGAAGCATGATTGCATGCTGATTGGAGGAGCCCGGGGTGGAGGAGGGTCGCATCTGTTTGAGATGAAATGTCAACTGACAGCAGCAGAGTGGAGAACCTATTAAAAAAATTGGACAAGAACGATGTTATTGACTTACAGAGACTGCGCAGAATCAGATTGGTTCATTTAACTTACACGCCCCCAATCAGCTAATGGAGTAATCGCTGGTAGAATTAGTGACTGTTCTGAATGAAGAGGAGTGTAATGAGTGTCTAGTGTGTAACTCCCATACCCCATGTGCACATGGACCTCATTTTTAAAATGTCCAACAAGTTGAAAGGTCACCTATCGTTTCTCGATCCTGCAATCTCAAGCAGGCCTAGCAAAAAGCTATAGATGGCCACTCTAGACTGTACATGTTTCTAACCATGGTAAAAACAAAGACAGATGCAATCCCTTTTATGAGGTTGCATATATTGTCCTGAAGGGTTAGGGTTAGGGTTACTGCAGTTCCGTTTTTGTCTTTTTCATATGCTATCATCTTGACAATCAGTACAACTTTGTGAATTGTACAATGCGTCCCTTCGAAAAAGGCCAAATCAACAGTTATAACGTCCGGACTATAATCAAAAAGAAGCTCCGAAATTGTATTAAAATC